>NC_073692.1:271023326-271145318 GCF_029784155.1 Uranotaenia lowii
AAGTTTTTTAAGCAACTAAATAAATTTGAGTAATTAAAAAACATAAGCAATTGTAGAAAACACTTTTTTCATCGAGTACACTCGTTTTTAACACAAAATGTACGTTGAATACATAGCTAATCAGCGAATAGAGCATATTCCTCTATAACGAACATTGGTAAAAACGAACACACATATATAGGATCTCAGTCAAACTTCATGTTTCATTGAAGAAATTTAAATTTTACTTAAGACTAAAGCGTACATCTTTCATGGTTTTAATGGCTAGCATCGTACTGATGCTAATACCACCAGCCCACAGAAAAGAGTACTATGTGTGTTGAGATCGAGACTCGATCTGATGATCTCTGGCTTAGAAGACTTGTACGCTATCCCCTAGGCCATAGGTCGGCAACCTGCGGCTCGCGAGCCGCATGCGGCTCTTTAGATGTATAACTGCGGCTCTTTAGCTCAATGTGTGAAAATTTTGCAAATCCCCGAAATTTTCTAGAGTAAACGGACGCAACATATGTTTTCCTTCAGTTCGTATAATATTTCCCAGGATTAAAAAAGAAACCAAAAAACTTCTATAGAACAAATTAACAGCATCTTGTCAGTTTGCAATCAAGCTGAGATTTAGAAACCTTCTTCATAAAAGTCTAATATATCATTTAGAAGCCCGGTGAAATTTTTTTTCGCTGGCACGGGAAGTTTTCCGTTGAGTTTTTTTTATGATTTAATCGGAAAAAACAGAGCATTTTTTTAATCGTCAAATATAGTCCTCACTGTTAAAATGATGAAATTGAGTTTGTTTTTCTTGGATTGAATATTTTAAAAATAAATTTGCTTTACCACCGTTCTGATCAATTATGAACATCAGATGATGATTTTAATAATGCTTTGAATACTGATAATATAATGGTTTTTTGCATTACAATTTCTTTCTTAAAACATTTTGTTTTTAAATTTTTCAAATATTGAATTCCATCTCTCCATGTTCCTTTTCAAAACAATGAAAAAAAACCAAGCTCTTCATTCTAATTTGAACATGAGTTCAAGTGAACTTAATTTTCAAGTTCGTTAAAAAATATTTTTGTAAACCGTGAACTGAGCGCCGGTCTAATTTTAGAACTTCATGTACAATATGAATATTTTTAGGTATTTATCCGAAAGAGAAACTCTATTTGGTAAAGAAGCATTTTCTTCCATAAATTAATATATATCTTCTAACAACTTTTATGTCTTTTTTTTAAATTCTCAACCTTATTCCTAATTCTGCAATTATTTTTTAAATATTTTGTCGTTCTAAAAGTTGATTTTGATTTCTAAGTCATTAGAATTTTGATTTTGGTTTGTTCTATGAAGTGATGATCAAAATAACGTCAAAAACCTGAAATTGGAGTTTAAAAAATCGGTTCGTTGAAAAATGAAATACAGCGAAGCAAAGCCAAAGTTAGATGTTTCTTATTATGTTAGATGTATTATTGTTATGGAAGATCCGATATAGCCATCAAAACTTTCATTGGACCCCAGCATATTTCTTCATCATCGGTTGAATCTATTCTTGACGATTCCAAAAATTCAAGATACACTGAAATACAGCAAATCTGTCAAGAATCAAAAGTATTTTAAAAATATTTTTTTGACTGTTTGAAATATTTGAAATTATTTTGTTTTGAAATATTTAAAAATTAGAATGAATTATTCACACAACGAATCTTATATCATTAAAATTAATTAACATTTTCGGCCAGGGGACCGCCAACAAATTCTTATAATGTTTAACATTACTAATTCGCAAGTAAAAACTAAGAATTCATTCAACAAATTAAAATATCTGTTTGAAAAAAAAATAAAATAGAATAAATTCCAAATCCCTAACTGTATAAAAATATAAAATACTAATTTGTGTTTAGAATTCATAGAAACTGTGACAGAAGGATCAATCTGAATCCATGATATATGTCAGGCTCAGAGGTTTAGACATTTTTTTTTAAAGATTTCATTAGTATGGAGAAGAAGCAACTTGGAAGGCTTACGATTTTGAACAGAATTGAGAATTCAATCTTATATTTTCGTTATCGAAAAATATAATTTTAGAAACCATTTTTCTAATTTTATCATAAATCAAAATGAGAACTAGAGAGCTGAATCGGAATGCTTGTAATGAAAAAACTCCAAAAGAAATTTTATAACCACATTTTATAGACCACATCTCGCGACCGATTGTTTAATTTTGTCAAATTTTGACTAATTTTTTTCAATCCATAAAATGAGCATTTATGAATTAAAATTTGTTGGTTTATTTATTCTAAGGCCGGGAAAATATTTATCTATTTATAATGATAGTTTTATGCTTATAACAAACAAATGAACCGCAATGGATTTTAACGAATGTTCAAAACCAAAAAAAAAAATTAAGGCTTATTTGTAGAATTTGAAGAAAAATAATAATGACAAACTCTCGTTTAATTTTTTTATATCAATTTACATCTTGTAGTATGCATTTTTATGATATAAAATTTTCAATGCTTCTTTTTAATATTTCAACAGAACACATCGAAAGTCAATTTTTTATCTGGGAATAGGTGTTAGGAAGAATTGCACCATTAATATGATAAATTTTATCAGGTCACAATGGTAAATCGCCAAAATTTTAACGTTACTAAGCTGTACCCGTTATGAAAATGAATGGATTCAGAAGAAAGAAAATCGCTTCCGTTTGCCAATAAAACAACGAAAATCTGTGGCGTTATGAAAAAGGATAATAAAACTGAGTTAACATCAGGATGCAATGTACCTTAGCGATCACCATTATTTATAGTAAGGATAAAATGAATTGCGGCTCTTTGAAACTTGGACATTTCCTTAATTTGCAATTTTTGGCTCCTCTGCCTCAAAAGGTTGCCGACCGCTGCCCTAGGCCACGGTTGACGGCATGGTGTTACCGAACGAGTAACATTGATTTGATTTTTTTTGAATAAAGTAACTGGTGGGTTGGAGTTAGGTTAAAACATTATAAATAGCTTAGATTAGAAAGACAACGGCGGATTCAAATTCGAACACGTGATGGACTGCGGAAAGTAGGCGAAAATGGAAGAACGCACATGAGTTTGACGGCTTGCGTACGCCTATAAGAGAGCAGCGGTCAGGTGTCAAAGCTATAATAACACTCCATTTTGACACTTGTAAGGCGCACCGCCAGGTTTCAAACCAAGTGTTATCTTGCTCCTGGGTGTTAAAAAAGCGAGCCAGGAGTCAAATATGAATACCGACCAGCTCCTGATTTGGCAGGTGCTAAAGTGTCTAGGGAAAATTTACAAAAAAAAAAGCAACAAACAACAACAAAACCTATCGGTGCGTCACCAGTGGCAAAAATGGAAACAAGTTTAGCACTTGCCGGTCCGCAAATTAGCTGCTGAAGCTAAAATAAGACCTAGAATGTGTCCCGGGTTAACACCTGGGATAGCACTTACCGGTACTGATGCTCTAACGCAGCGCCGCAAGATTCACGCGTTTTGGAAGAACGCAAGCAGAGCCGAGCCGAGGTTTCTTGCTGAGGCGAGACAAATCACCAAGTCTCTTGTTTTCCGGCGGCGAAAGTGGACAGACGTATCCAAACAGCGCTCCACAAAGTATCGATACCACTTCGAATTGCAACGATCCGAACAAGTTCTACGGTTCGACTGTGCCGCGCAAGACGATCAAGAAGCAGCGCAACGCGAGTTATCGAAGAGTGTGTGGAGAGAAGAAACCAAAACCCGAGGTGTGCCAGCCTATTAGCGCAACACCAACAATGGTAACTCTCAACATGGCGCGTTTCGTCGAGAAATTTCTTGTTTTTTTTTTATCGGTCATTCTATTTTGTCAACAAAGTTTGCTTCGTCTGATTCAATGAATATCGGTAAATACAAATACTATTATTTCACCGAGATTTTCATTATTCATATTAGCATTTTAGATTATCGTTCTTAGTGAAATAACTAACAATGGTTTAACTTCGATCGCCTCCAGATGATTCCTTACATTGAAAAATTAAGTGCTAATCTTTTTTGGCATATGAGGCGTTGTGGAATCTTGCAGATGAAGAATTTCCAGCACTGGGTCAGCCGGAAAAAGGTAGTCTGCCATAATGCCACTTATCGAGCTAAAGTTTTATGGCGAACATCGAGGAATATTGCACACATCGAGAGAAGATGTAGGTAATGGCTTTCGCACTCCGCTCATGTGATTGGGCTAAGTTTTGATGCTCGCATTGTTTGATTGCTAACTTAGTTAATTTACAGTTAAAATCTTAAGAAACGTTCTGCATGCTTCAACATTAATTCAATGTTAGTGAAAGTCGTTTTCAACAATCAAATTAACGCATAAGCCCTGTGATGAATAACGTCAAAAATCATTATGGCTTCAAACGATGGAGTGCGAACATCGTGGCTCCAGAGGGTAATTGAAGCTGTTAGAGATAGTTTCAGTTTTTTTCATTTGCGTTCTCATAATTAGCCACTGGATTCCTAAAGCAATTCAACAAGAACTATTCAATGTGAATCTGATGAACTTGAAATATAAGCTGTTACATTTATAGTCGTGGCTCCAGAGAGTGTCACTATTCGTGATTTTCTTTCAATCGTTCAGAAAAAATACAAAACTGCTTATTGACATAAATCTTAGATTTCAATAATCTCAATACACATCAAAAATATTAGAATTAAAAGGAAATAAACCGTTTTTAAAGGTCCTATAAGAGATCCGAAGATGAAAAATATTAATTGCTTAAAATTAAAGCATGGATCATTATAAATGTTGAGGCATCAAAACGGGTCTATCTCGGAGCTATGTAAACGAAATAAGAATTGTTTTGTACTCAAAATGTAGGTTTTTTATTACACTTTAAAGGAAAAAATAATAAAAAAAATTTTTTTTTTTAATATTCCTATGCGGTTTTTATGATATTTGAACTTATTGTCGAATACCATCAGCGGCCATTTCTTCATCTCGGTGGCATCTCGAGTCGTCCTTCCATTCTTATTCATCTTCTTCTTGACAATTGCCCAATATTTTTCGATAGGGCATAATTGAGTGCAGTTGGGTGGGTTTATGTCCTTTTAGACAAAATCCACCCCGTTATCCCGATACCACTGTAGTATCTCTTTGCTGTAGTATACAAAAAACCGTCCACACTTACCCCGGTAGACCTTATATTAATTAAAATTTGTTTGATAATCATTTTTCCACTTTATTTGTTTCTCGGATATATTTCAGTATTTTAATTTTTTCGTCCTCCTCAAGCTTGGCTCTCTCTGAGCGTCAGATAGCACATTAATTTTTTTCGCCTCCGGTTCCTTTGCCTTCTCCTCGCTTCCGTTTTGCAATAGTTTCTTTCAGATTCTTCTTCATTTTTTTTTCTTAAAAGGGCTCGACAGATCTCGAGTAAGAATTGCGAGCATACTACGGTTTCGTTACGGTTATTCCAGTTGCTCAATGAAGCAAATTGAAACTAGTCGAAACCGATCTTAATCGGCAGGACGATCCGTTTCGACCTGGTAGAAATCGGACGAAGTCAATTGGAAGGAGGCTGGTGATCAACTGTCAATATATTTCTACTTGTTTCGACCTATTTCGTCCTAAATTTATGGAACAGACTTTCACTGGGCCAAAACTTCCCGAATTTTCGAAGGAATTCCCGGCTTTGCCCGTTGGATTTCAAATCCCATTTTTTTCGCATTTCCCGAATGGGTGGCCACCCTGATGTTGACAACAACCAACACTTAGGCAGCTGTGTAGGTATCATAACGGAGAATCACTAAATTCATCAAGCATTAATAAGAAATTGTTTTGCCAAATTCTAAAATTCGATATTTATTTGTTCAGTTGAAATCAGGCTTGTAAGTGACAATGAAACTGATAAAAGCAGGCTGTGCGACTGTCAGAGAAAATGTCGATGGTTTACAAGTCTGGTTGAAATATCACGAGGGGGAGATACTAAAAAAATAATCGAAATTTCAACAAATTGTAACAAATTGGAAAAAAAGCTTGCCAGCAATAAACTTGCATACAGTAGACATTGAACAAAATTTAAAAATTAAGTTTTTAGATCGAAATTCGAAGAATTTATCAAACTTTTCAATAAAATACACTAAACTTAAGGCAATGGTAGTGAATTTTGTTAAAAAAAAAATACACTTTCTCATTTTCGCCAAAATTACTTCGTTAAATAATTTAAAGCTAACTACGCTTCTGGTTTTTTTGTATGTATGTATGTATGTATAAAAAACCCACCAGTGGCTGATAGGTCTTTCGACCCGAGGCGGTACGGGAAGTCTCGATCGCATGTTCAAATATTGTTCATGCTTAACTCATCAACAATAATTGCAGTACAACCAAGGGATCCGTTACCACTGGCTTGGGACAGGTTTGAATCATCTCACTCCCTTCCAACTGTTCCAAACAAATAAAGAATTCTGAAAAGGTTCTTAAGTAACCTTCTCATGATTCTAAATTTGTCGAGATACTCCGGCTGGCTTGAACCCACAATCCATTGTACATATCAGTCTTCCGATCGTTTGATGTCCTGTCCAACCCTCCGCTGACCCCATAATAGAGTTAAGCTATTTTGAACATATGAAAAAAAAAACACTTTTTACATCTTACCTCTTTTTTATTTGAAAAGGATACATGTTGAAAGGGATAATTTCCGGGAATATTTAAAAGACAGGAATGGGCAAGCCTGCAGCCAAATCCGCCAGTTGCCAACAATCACTCTTCTTGCACTTACCGGGGGTTGACCAACGTGTGAAAGGGTTTGAGAAACGGCTAGTGACCAACAACACCCACCTTGCGAGCAACAGCAATTGCTCAGCAACATTTGGGACGCGTAAAAGTTCAACGAGTTCCGAAATTGAAGGGTTCGGCACCATTGCCACCCGGTTCACCACGTACGATCTTCGAGCCCCAAGACATCCCGCAGTAGCATTTATTGTTGGCCGACCACCTCTTCGGGTACACACTACACGGTATTTTGGATTTCTTGATTAGTGTCACCCCCTCCGTCAAAGTCGATCCGAGGTTCTTCGTAATTTTGCTCTGCTAGCCAACCAAAAAAGGCCGCATGAGGCACCTCCTCACCAGAATCCCCATGACTTGATCGGGAATTCGAGGGCTGTTGTAGCTAGCCCTTTTGGTCAGCTAATAATAAACTGGCCTGTTGCGAAGCGTTGATGTTACTTTCCGAAGCATTGCTGATACTGATTGCATTGGTTGCCGAGGACACTACTGTCTGCTGTTAACGTCGTGGTAATCGTTCCGAGCGTTCTTGAAAACAGATTGAGAATCTCTAACATTTGAACAAATTTTCAGCACAAATGACAAGAAAAAATGAATTTTTCTCCAGGAGTTAAAATTGGCAGCGAAAAAAAACACACCCGTCCTTCACGGCCGCAGCCTACTAATCCCCAACTACGCTTCTGGTTTTTTTGTGCATACAAATTACATTTCCAAACCTCCCCCACATAATATAGTTATCGCCTGTGTTCACAGTAACTCAGCACCTCATTTTAATTGACCCTGGTAATTGCCTTTTGCCAAGAACGATAGGGAGACATCCAGAAGGGAAACCTTCATTTCGGAACTATTTCGATTTGTTATACTTATGTAGGACTGTTTTTGAAAACTTTTACCACCCTCAATGATGCTCCACTAAACAACAATGCCATCATCATTCATCGGAAGGTGTCAGAAACTGTACATTTCGTGCAGCACCAGTCGAGTTTTGGAACCATGCCCCCGAATTTGGCGGACTAATCTGGCACGTGCGCCCAAAAAAAGCAACACGCTGAAAGTGAACACTTCCGAAAATTCAGCACTAGACAGTGGAGTTGGTGCTTGCAACTGAAATGCTATCTGGTCCGTCTTCCAGAAAACTGCCAACATGCAAGAACAATGCGCCAAATTTTGTGCTAGAAAACAATTTCGTTTGTTCAAAAACTGTCAGTCACTGGCAATGGCTTCAAGGTTAGCTACCAAATAAATATTTTACAATCAATACTCTGCCCCGGTCAGAAAACCCCATTTGTGTAGGGGGTAGGATTCATAAAATACTTTTAAACTTTAATGATTTTGAGAGGAAATTTTTGTTTGAGAAGAAAACACTGCGTTCTGTTTGAGGTTTGTTCATATAAAAATGCATTGTTATTTCTTTGCCTATCCGTTTGCTTCCAGGCATAGCTGTACTATTAATTAAAGTGCCAGTTAAATTTTTGATAGAGCACAAAGATGAATATTGTTTGTTAAATTTTAAGTACAACCTTATGTTTCCTTTAGAAGATTCATCTTCTAATTTATGAAAGGTTGATATGTCTGTATGTTCTCAATGAACTCGGAAACCACTGAACAGACGGGCGTGAAAATTGGCGCGGAGAAGTTTTTGAGGCTGGGAATTATTCTTACGAAGTTTGAAACCCCTCCCCCTCCTTGAAAGGGGGCCACCATACAAATTGAAGAGAAAAATGAGAAAAACCTCGGGTAATTCGTAGAAAAGTTCCAACAAATTTAGCATGTAGATACATCTTCATTGTGTAGGAGGGAAACATATTGCTGAGTAAAGTTATTCGTTTTCATTTATTTCAGGAGCGAAATTGATGAAAAAATGTCTAAATCATGCTAATTACCATTAATCCATCAACATGATTGTGGGATATTGATAATAAAGTGTTGATGTATTGGCCAAATGCGCTATCTTGTAAATTGGCAACCTTCTTCGCTAGTATCAGACGTCTCTCTACATCAGTATGATTCCCCATCTCGCATCGTCGACGTCTTCAGAGTTCTCACTCTCATGTGACCGCCGTTGATCGACGAACGAGCAATGGTCGAACAAGCCACTCGTGTTTCGGCGTTTTCATCAGACGGAAGTAACTTACAGGACAACCAAAATAGGACGTGGTCCCGATTAATAGACAACGGATTAGGAGACGATTCCACAATGATCAACATGAAATTTGTCCACATAATCATCATCAATAAATAAGTCTTAAGGGGGGGGTAGGGTCTATCGGGTATAAAAAAAACACCATTTTCACGATTTTTTTCTAGAGCTATCGTTCAAAAAAATGTATTCAAATTTTTTGCATTATACAAAGCATTGTTAAAAGAACATTTAGTAATTTTTTCGTGGAAAAATTTTGAAAAATGAGCCGGTGACGAGCACTTTCGAGGATGCCTTTTAGAAAACAGGATTTGCGGTGGACACTGTATCTCAGCACAGAATCATCTGAAGTAAAAAAATCAGAGCAAAATATTTTTAATAGATGTTTTCCTGGACCCCAACGTTTTTATTTAACTTAAAAATATTTTTATGAAATTTTTGTGGCTGTTTGAAGTAAAAACTACGATTTTTCACGAACAAATCCGCCATTTTTCACCTGTAAAATCTCCCCAAAGTAAAAAAAAACAAAAAAGAAAAACGTTGGGGTCTGGCATTTTATATGTAGAAAATATGTTCCAAATTTGAAAAGAATCGGATAAGTAGTTTTCAAATGACGATGTCCACGGACTTTAAAAATGTGCTTTCGAGAAAAACGCGTTTAAAGTTTCTGCTTTTGCTTTCTTGCAGTATTAGATAGGAGGAGATAAAGGCCTATTACTTCTACAGTTTTGCTTCAATTGACTTGAAAATTTGACACAACATTCTTGAAATGTTTTACAATAAGAAAATAAAAAAATAAAAAAATCGATTATTTGAAAGTGTTAGACCCTACCCCCCCTTAAGTTAAAATATCTCAAAACTATTTCCTACGTTTAAAACCTATAAATTGAGTTTCTAATTCGGAAAAATTTACATTTTTTTAGAAACTTTCAAATGTAAGTAAAAGTGTTATTTCAAAATCGTAAATATCTATATTTTGAAGGCTCGTAAACACCCTTCCTGATAAAATCTAAGCGTTTAGAAGCAGCAGGTTGATTTTTGTGAGAGTTTAACTTTTTTTCTTTAGTACATGTATAGTTTGGGTGTAGTTTAAGTTGTATTTTGAGGTAAATTTTTGATACTTTTAAAATAAAGACATTTTCCAAGCGTAAACCAGTCTTGGGCAAAAGGCTAGAAACCCTATCAAATGATAAAGTTTTAGGGAAAAAAAAGCTGAATAGTGGGAGGGCCTAAGGAATTGAATGAAGGAAAAATTTCATTTTTTTTGTAGTTAAAATTTTATAAGTAATGTCAAAAAATTTAGCTCCTTAATTTATGCAGCATCATTGTCCTTCTTTCTATTTCAATTGTTGTTCGGCCTTAACACATTAAGGACCGCGATGTAGTATTTTTTTGGACCCCGAAAAAATCTTAACCAGGATCGCAGCAAGCCGTGCTCGAGAACGGTCGTGTTTTTTTTCAACGTCGCGTTTTCTCGTTTATATTTTCGCGAATATCAATTTTGATGAATTTTAGGTGTTTTGGAGATTTCTGTTTAGAAAGATACATATTACAAGTGGTTGAAATGCATCCAAATAATTGAAATAGATGCTTTTTATTTCTAATTTTGGTGTTCTGTTGTGCTTGGCGAATCGTGCGTGAAGAAAATCAATCGGTGGTTATAAAAAAAGGAATTCTATTTCCGGTCGTCGTGATTTTCATAATTGAAATCAAATAAGTTAAGTTTCGGTTGGAGGGATTTTGATGATCTTGTGATTGTGCATCAATCGATTAGGGTAAATGCTCATGTAGATTTCTCCGAGTAGAAGAACGAAAAAAAACAAACTGGAGGTCTGAGCAACATTTACTATCGGCTCGTATTTGTTTTTTGAGAACAGAGTCTAAGGTTAAAGCGAACAATCAATTGGCAGTTGATCTTAGGCGGTTGAAACTGAGGGAACAGTGATGGTGAGAACATTTGAATGCAACCAATTTGAAGATGATCGGAACCAGGAAAAATAGGGAGATAGCACCAGCAGGAACTTTTGGAGTTTGGTGAGATCGTTTCTTTTTAAAATTACTCTTTTAACCCTTATTCGTCCCAGATTTATCCCAATTACCAAACATACAATAGTGTTAAATTTTAGCACAATATCATATGAAGCGTTTGGTAGGGATCTCCACGCTTCATTCCTCCCTTGTTCCTGTATCTTTCGCGGTTTTCATCACATGGTTGGCCTGGCCGTAGTAGAATCTGCAATGCATGATAATATGTAACAGATAATATGCTGAAAAGAAAAATGTAAGAAGAAGAAGAAGAAGAAGAAAAAATCTTAACCAAGAATCACCAAAATTCAGCATTGTATATCTCAGAATTCACTGGACCAAAAGTTACAAATTTAGTATCTTTGAGTATTTTATAGTGTTTCATGATTAATTTTATATCATTTGAGTTTTTTCAGAACTGGCTTGCAATTGATAAACTAGCATTTGTAAATATTATAATGGTAATTGTACCCTTTATGATACAAAAAATCGTTAAAACCATAAAAATAGAGACTTATCAATGTTACCTCAAAGCATCAAGTTCTAAACAAAGACGAAATCAATTTTCAAATCAAATTTAAAGTAGTCTTATAAATTTATTCAACCATGTTTTTTAGGGTCCAGTATTGGTTTTAAAAATATGAAACATGTCACACCCTTAACAGAAAAAAATTTCGCGAAATATTGAAAAAAAAGATCAATCTTACCCCGTTTTACAGTACCATTATTAATACATCTTATACAAATCCACACCGCTTAACCGATCAGCCTGAAATTCGGTACAGAGATGTAGTTGAACCAGGGTCAGGTTTTAGTGATAGATCTGAGCCCCTCCCACCTGATAAAAGGGATTAACCATACAACTTTCTATTTAATTCTCACGAAGCAAAAGTCATGGCACCCATTTTGTCAACCGACTTTTTTCCCCTTGGTGGGTTGTTTTCACCATCACCATGGGCCGGGCATTAGTAGCAACCATTCAGAGTTCACGTGTACGGTTTTTTCGACGTCGTGTTTTTTCCGTCCGTTTTTTCGCGAATAAAAAATTTTGGTGAATTCGATTAAAAATCTAATCAATTTTTAGTTTCAAGTACAAAATAATGGTGAAACATGGTGAAGCTATTAACAACTAAGATGCAGAGAAAAAAAAATCGCAAGTTGTTCGGGAAATTTAGAGTAAAATAGCTGCATTTATTTCAATTAGCGGATCTTCCCGCTAGCTCCGGAAAGACGATCGTTTATTTTGTTTTATGCTATCAACAGAATTCAGTGTTAACGGGATGTAAAAGTGCTTTTTATGCCGTATGTGAGTCTTTAAAAAAACGATGCACGGTTTTTATGAGAGCAAAATTACCGGAAGTGTAGTTTGAATAGATGAGACCATGAAACGAAGAAAATCACAAACTTAGTGTAGTGGAAAATTCCAGCTTTAAAATGTTCATTTAATAAATTTGAATGTATACCGCGAAAAATAAGTTAATTATTAACAATACAAAAATTGATATCTTCAGACGAATTGCTGTAGTGCTTCCACGCAGTCATCGCCAGTGTGTTTTTGACTCTAACTACTGCTATCCTCTGAAGATTTTTTTTTGCAATGCGATCTGCATTCATTATGTAGGATGTAGGTTCACTAAAAGTGTTTCACAGCGTATCTTGTATAGTACGATGTCCATCTACAATTGTCTACAGATTGGTGAGCTCGTTCCTGTTTTCTCTTTTTTTATAAGCTTATATGATTTAGCAATTGTATTTAAATTCTTCATCAATCCTATCTGCCAAGTAGGATTTCCTATAAAACAACCTTTCCCCTTCCTATCTGAAAACAGCATCCTGGGTCGTATGAGTTCTCTGCACCAAAAAAGTTTCTTTAGCTGTTTCAGATTATCCCCACTATGATTACATTGACTTGTCGATGTGTGCATTGTAGTACTACACTGATTTTCAATGGTAACACTTGAAATGAGTTTTGAATCCAGATACTCATTTTGGCATCTTGTATTGTTCTTGATAATTAGTTGTACCGCATGTATCAGCCAATGCAAGATGTGTGTAGTCACCCAATGCTATGCTATGCTATGCTATTCAGAGTTCACGTGTACTGGATAGCAAATCAAAGCTTGCTAAGCATTAAAAATTTGAAAGGGGAAATTTTGGCGGATGTTTTTTTTCCTTCTGCTGTTTAAAGCACGTGGTATCGATACGAAATATTTAGATGCAATAAGAGCAAGTTCACTGGTGTTGGGAAAAAGTGGTAGATATTTTGACGTTTTGAAAATTTTACCGTGCAAAAATGTTTTCAAGATCTTGGGGCGTTGTATTTTTTTACAACACTGTTTCTATTTCAGCCGTATGTGATAGAAATATTGCTATTTTTGCATCACAGCATGCGAAAATACAACACGTGTTGTAAAAAAAACTAGAAGTCCACAGATCTTGAAAATGTTTTTGCATTGCAAAATTTTTAAAATGTGCCATAAGTATCAAAATTTCTACCACTTTTTCCCAACACCAGTGAACCTGCTCTAATGAGCCTACATGTTGGATTGAAAATTACTACAAATCTGTAAGGAATATATCGGTATCGATTTTTGAATACGGCGATTGCGCCAACTGTAAACAAATCCAGATAATCACATAAATGCGTGAAGTGAAGTGAAATTTAATTTTTTAAATAAGGCGAATAGCTTTTTTATGAGTGTGTAATCCCACAGTTCATTCGCCCATTTCCCCTCAAAATTTCGTCGCTAACAAAAAGGCCAATAGTTATTTCGAGATAGAAAAAGGGCATTGAAATTTGTTTTCCAGGACGAGGAGATGCACAAATCAGTATTTATAAAATCGCTGAATGTGCTATTGTGTTAATGTGATCATTTGGACCCGCTTTCAAGCCGAAATTTGCTTGAATATTGCTTCTCTAATGAGTGATCCAAAAGGCGAACAGTCATTTCGCAATTCAAAAGAGCGTTCCAATTTGGCGAATGAATAAAATGGCAGCACCATGTCTGTGGTGAAAGGGCCCACAGTTATATTTATTAATTTTTTGAAGTAATTAGTACGGAAAAGCTATATTTATCGATCAGGAGATGAAATTAAATCAATTTGAAAGCATTTTAGCGACTTATTTAGGAAAACGATTGTACGCAGCTAAATAAGAAATTGATTTTATTTTCTGAAACTTGGAATGTGTTTTTCTCAAAACAAAGGTCTTGGGGTGTATGCCCTTTTCAAAAATCGATACCGATATTGTGTAAAATTGTAGTGGCTTTCAAAGTGCTCTTTACCGCTGCTGGGGGGCTTTGAGGGTCTACAAAAACAAACAGTGAACTGAACTGTGAACAAAGAATTGACTTCTTCTGCTGAGTTCGGAATGAGTGCTGAAAAACACATTTCCATACATTTTCATATTTGTGGAAATCCTTATAGAGAAAGAAAAATTAGTTAGATTCCGAGTTATAAGGCCAAGGCTGCGATTTCAGAGCTTCAATAGCCTTCGAGGAATTGAAACGGGGGATTAGAAATTAATTAGATTATTAAATCTGAGGTTTTGAATTTTATATACTTCAATTTCATTGGCCAAATTCTAATTTTTGAGTTATTATTGATGACCAATGTAGTCGATTCAACCATCCAATTTTGAGAAATTTTTTTGTAAAACTTTTTAGTACTGCGAATTCAAACAAATTATATCTTGGAATTTAACATTGATTACTCTCCAAAATAATTAATGGGATGTTTGTGCCCGAGAATAGAAAAATTGAATTGATGAATTCGGTTCAGAGATGATCTGTTTTCTATAACTTCAAAAAACTATTAGTGAGCTTTCAACATTTAAGGTAAACTAATAATAAAACAGTGTAAATTAAAATAGCGAAAAAATACACACATACAATTGAAAACAAGCAAAGTAAGTTTTTATCATGGTTCAACAAAGTTCAGAAGTCTTTTTAGAAATTTCTAAGTAAATAAAATATGAAAAGTGGGATAATCTCCAACAGAGATTTTCATTAGGTAGGGGATACGGAAGATAAAAAAAACAGTTTCATTATTTGAAGAAAAAATATAGGAACAAATCTATTCAAGCTTCCTAAAAAATGATGGATGTAATTAATGTTTGTCGTGAAAGGATGAATTAGCATTCAAGAGAAATTATTCAAAATTTTTTTCAATCGAAACCTCATAAGAATATTTATCTCAATAATTTGAAAACGATAAACAGAGCGGATAATCTCAATAAAATTTTTAAAAAGACTAACAAAATTTACTTGGCCAAACTTGGGTCAATTTCTTATAATGATGAATTTAAAGCTTCCAAAATTTCGAAAAGTCAAACGATTCATTATGGTTTATAATTTGTGTAAACCCGAGTAAGGCCGAGTAAAATCAGCTGGTATATTTATAAAAATGAATGTTTGTCTGTCTGTCGAGTTCCTACGTCTGTTCAACGCGAAATTTGATTTGTAGACATTTTCAGGACCGGGAATTATTTTTTAATACTTTCAAACCCCTCAAAATTCAAAAATAGGGGGTTCCCTTACAAAATTTTTAAAAAAATGACACAATTCGAACAATTTTCGTTAACTACTGAACCAATCGACATGAAATTTTATGTGTAGTCATTTTCGTGACCGGGAATGGTTTCTATAATACTTTAAAATCCCTCCAAATCCAAAGAAGGGGGGGCTCCCTTCCAAAAATAACAATAATTAGACACAATTCGCACAATTATCAGAAACTACTGAACCGAAATTTGGCGTATAACCCTTATCGAGACCGGGAATAGTCTCTGTACTACTTTCAAACAAATAATAAGAACCCCTCTTCCCCCCCCCCCCTCCTTCGATAAAAAATTACCAGAAATTTTATACAATTCGAACAATTTTCGGAATCTTCTGAACCGATCAACGTGAAATTTTGTGTGTAGCAATTTTCGAGACCGAGAATTGTTTTTATAATAGTTTCAAACCCGTCCAAATCCAAAAAAGGAGGCTCACATACAAAATTAATTTTAAAAAATGACAAAATTTCAACAATCTAGAAGCTAAGATGCCATGAAAAGAAGTTCGCTTTAAATAATGTTGAAATTCAATTTGAAAGGAAGTATATTTAAATTATAATTATTTTATCGCGCCTAACTTTTATTTCCATGGAAGAGGTAGCAAAGCACACCGGGTCAGCTAGTGATAAATAAAAATGTGATATACTTTCTGGACATTCACAAACTACCGCTAGCAACTGCTTGTTCGTTTCCAAAAGTGGATGTGAAACGGAAAACTGAAGTGTTGTAGCGAAACATTGTCTGAGAAACATATTTGAGTTACATAACGAAGTTTCTAGAACTATAAAAGTAATACAAATCAGTCGAGAAATAAGAGACATATTGCGATTTTAAGCGAGGAGTGTTAAATTTACAATCAAGGTCTGATTAGGTAGTTTTTGGTCTGGCTTATCAGGGTGCGTCCTTAAAAAAGTAATGATTCAAAATTAAATATTTCTAGGATTCATTGAGAGTCCCAGAAGTTTTTTTTTATTTGGATGCACCCGAATAAAGTTACAAGCCACCAAACTTCCAATAGTGTCATAATGACACTGAAGAGTGGATTAAGGTTCAATCGAAAATTGGTTGGGAAAGTCAAGTTCCTTAGCCCCTGTAGTTGTTTGCAATCATAAAACTAAGCTTATGCGAATTTTTTAGACCGTCTAGAGGGTAAATTCGTTCATGCATGAAAATAATTTATTTAAACTTTTTTAACAGTTTGAAAATATCCAAACTAGATCCCGTAAACATTTAAAGTACCTAGTCATTTCACGATTTAATAAGTTCATAATTGAGATATCATGTTTACCTTCGCCAGTCCCTTCATCTGGTTCAGATAAGCTTCGCTCTTTTCCTGCTTCCGACGGTAACGCGCCGTAACTTCTTCATCGGTGGTATCCAAATCCCGTGGCCAGCCACCCTCGTTATGCAGAATTCCACTGTTCACCAAATCATTGTGGACCGTCCAAACCGGAGTGTTGAGAATCGAAGCCGTGCTCTGGACCGGCTTATCGATGGGATTGGCTGACTCGAATGTTGCCGCCAATTTCCCATCAGCCGGAACATTTGCCAGCACTTCATTTTCCGTTTGCAACTCGATCGGTTTCCACAGATGTTTGGTATCTGTCATAACCATGTACCGGGTCCAGTTTTGAGTCATTTGACTCGTACTTATATTGGCGTCCACTTTCATGATTCTAATTTTTGTTTAAACAATTGCTGAGACCAAAACACTATGAATAATAATCCAACAACTTCCTCGAAGACACCGACTAAAAGATCAACCGAAATTTTTCACGAGTCAACAACAGATCGTAATTGTAACCACGCACGCAACGCTTCACGAATAACCATTGACCAGACGACAGCAGAATCGTTTCGAAATCACATGTGTGTGTTTTACAAATTCTTTCACAAGCTTTCCACAGACGCGCCCCCTTGTTGAAATAGTTTGATTTGCTGCTCCGCGACTGTTAACATCATACGAACGAACAAAACAAGACCACCCCCGAGCACCGACTCTAATTGAATGAAACGATGAACTTTTCGGTTACACGATTTGAGAGCTGCATTGTTCAATTTCATTCATGATTATTGGGCTGTTAAATCGATTGCACGGAGGGGAAGTGATTTGATTGAATTTTTGTAAAATTTTTACTCTCTGGCTTCCCTTTTTTTGGAGTATTGAGCCTTTGTTTGGACATCGAACGTCATCTGCAGTTATCGCGTGATTCACTGGTGGGAGGAAGGTTTGAGGGAATGATAACATCCTTAACACTTATTCCTTTTTCTTTAATTTTCATTCACAATTTGCAGAATAAAATGATTCTTATATCAAAGAAGTTCATAAATATTGGAAAACTACTAGGGTGTTCAAATCATTTTAGGCCTCGATAAGAAATTTTTAACAAAGTAACAATAACAATGATGCTGGTTTCGAAAAAGTGGCTCCAGAGAGTTTACAGGTTGTTCAATAAATTCGAAACTTTTATTTTATCTTATTATTGTGGTTAAGCCAGCACTTACATACATCAAATATTGTTTAGAGTAATATTGTGCCAACATCAGAAAAAATATTCGTAGCACAGACTCCGCTCGATTTTGGAGCGGTTCGATTTTGGCACATGTGCTAGAATCGAACAGTTTTTTGAAACTACCTAATATTTTCCGCTTTTACAGGACTCATATTTAACTTAGACATACGCCATACATATGTTTTTACGTTCCTTTCTCTTATATAAAAAGCTTGTTATATCTGTATGTCCTCAATGGACGCAGAAACTAAGTAACAGTTTGTCGTGAAAATTGGCGTGAAGTAGTTTTTGAAGCCTGGCATTGTTCCTACGAAATTTGAAGGCCCTCCTCCTCCTAGAAAGGGCACCATACAAATTAAGGGTAGAATTCAGTAAAAATCAGATTTTTCGTGGGAATGTTTCAACACATTTAATATGAACATGCTCTACGTGGAGAGAGAAGGCATTTCGGTTAAGTAAGTTATGTAGTTTCATTTATTTTCGTAGTTAGTCGATGAAAAGCTATCGAAACCATACTAATTGATATAAAACCTAATCCGCTTTTGAGTGTCAATATGACACTATTGAAAGTTCGGCGGCTTGTATCTTTATTCAGGCGCATCCAAATAAAAAAAAATCTACTGAAACCTTCGATAAGTTAATAAAATCACGTATCTATAATGCATTATAACTTTTTTTTATGGACATACCCTGAAAGTTCAGACAAAAAAAAACTCCCTAATCAGATCTTGAATGTTGATGCTTCTCGCATAAAATCGCTATATCTCTCTTGTTTCTCTACCGTTTTTTTTACAAAATTTATAGTTTTAGAAACTTCGTAATGTAATTCAAATATGATTTTTTCGACAATTTCCAAACTTCAATTTTCCGTTATTCAAAGTCTAAGGAAAGAAAATCCGATAAAACATGCTTCGGAAAAAAGACTATACACTAGGGTGTCCCAAAATTGCATAACTTCTGGGAATCTGGGGGCTAACCCTCCAAATGGCAGATAAGGATGTGCAGAACAAACTTTTGTATGGGGCTGACTAAAAAAATCATGTTTAGAGGTTCCGCAAGCGCGATCTTTGAAAAAAGTCCACTTTCAAAAGATTTGATTTTAAATAAATTCTGGGTCCAAAAATGTGCATAAAATTTATATTTTACTAGCTGATCTCATACGAACTCCGTTTCGCTTTCAACTTGGAATATGTCATGAACAGTTTGTATGAAAGTCAATTTCCAAGCATTTTCCAGATTCATTGTTAAGTAATAATTGCAAAAATATTGGACGATCACTTCGTCTGTCGTCTGCTACTTAATATGAAATCAGGAATCAAAACCCACGTCTATAAATTTCGACTAAATCATTGTATAACAACGCAATTATTGCCAAAAAGCTAAACCCCTTTCGGGGGCTCTTATTAAACTTTGATATCTGAAATCGATTGCCCTTCCCTCAAAACTCCCGTGTGCAAATTTTCAAAGCAATCCTTGTATAATAACGTCAATATTACTAAAAATAGTGAAAAATTAATTTATATGGACGACCCCTTTCGTCGACCCCTGGCAAAATATTTGACATCTGAGATC
Source organism: Uranotaenia lowii (assembly GCF_029784155.1). Lineage (NCBI taxonomy): Eukaryota > Metazoa > Arthropoda > Insecta > Diptera > Culicidae > Uranotaenia > Uranotaenia lowii. The sequence goes on from NC_073692.1 coordinate 271,042,894, forward strand.
GATTGTCCGTCCCTGAAAACTACCGTGTGGATATTTTCATCCCAATCCGATGTATAATAACGTCGATATTGCAAAAATATTGAAAGGTTTATATGGACGACCCCCTTTGCCGGCTCCTTAAACTGAATTGAATACCTGAAATCCATTGCTCATCTCTCAAAACCCTCGTGTACCAATTTTTTTTTTCTGAATCCGATGTATAATAACGACTAGAGATGTACCGAATAGTGGTATTCGGCGAACGGCCGAATACCGAATATTGACCTTTTCAACTATTCGGCCAAACGAATATTCGGCCGAATATTCGGCCGAATATTCGGTCGAATATTCTATTGAGTTTTTAATGAAAAAAACTAAAGCGATTATTTCAATGCTTTCTATTTCTTCCGTATTAATGCCCCTCATGTTTTAAGTCGATTATTTTCGACCAGATGATATTTTCGGATGATTCATAACAAGATATTTTTTTAAGTAAGGGCCTTTCTGATTTTAAAAATGTCACAAATTATTGAAAAGACATCAGCTGACTAGTCGCTTCTAGGGCGTTTATCACCAAAGAGATTGCGTTCCTGTGAAATCTACGATAAAACATGTCGAAACTGGTGCCAAGCTATTTGAAATTGCTTTTCTGCTATTGAATTGGATATCGAATTTGAGCAAAATTTCTTCAAAATAGTTGTTGAAAAGATAGATGATCTTTAATTTTAAGCATATCATATTTACTTTCAACCACACGTATCCACATAGTCAGGCATTCAAGACGATTTTGGAAAAAGGAATAAAAAAAGGTCAAAATTTATGTATATTTTAAATTTTTTTGCAAAATTGTTATTGAACACAAATTTTAATTTTTTTTAAGTAGGTATTTGAGATTTCGCTTAGCAAATAATCTGAATAAACCCGAGAAAAACTCGGGAAATTTGAAACAATATCTGGACATCCCGGCCAGATTTAACTTATCTGGATTCTTTCCTGGATTTATGGGTAAGCCTTAACATATCCAGAAAATCTGGAATAAACTATAATCAAAGTATAAAGCAATATCGTTCAGCATTCTCCTGTACGATCTACAGTGAAAGATACACGGATACACCTTAGATGTTTTTCTGAAACCATAAGTTTTTAATGACTATGTAGCTTTAACAACATTACTTCTGGATATTTTATAAACTAGCCAAAATTATTTGAAAAATTTACAAGCCTGTAGTAGATATTCGGCCTATTCGGCCTATTCGGCCGAATACTTAGCTCAACTATTCGGCGAGCCGAATATTCGGCTTAACGGTTTTTCGGCGGTATTCGGCGCCGAATATTCGGCCGACCGAATATTCGGTACATCTCTAATAACGACAATTGTTCACGCGGCTAGCGAGTCAAGAAAACGCAGATCTTTTTAGCTGATTTTAGTTTGTAATTGATCGTTTTAAAGCTATAATGTAAATTTTGGTTAGGTTATGTTCAACATTATAATAAACAAAAAGACTTACAATTCTAGTTTCTTTAATCTTTCTTTGCTAGCACATGAACCTGCTACTGGTTATAAATATCCGACTCTCAACCTACATGAGATATATGATTGCATTACGATTTGTTGCATGAAATGAGAATTCTTGAAAGACTTACGATTATTATCAATCGATGTCACTGTCAAAGCACGTGAACTGACGCACTCTACAAATCCGAATACCAATCTACACAAATCAGGGATATTTTAGTTAAATTTTAATGTTAGCTTATGATTCTGGATTCTAACTTACTATTTGGGGTACAATATTAAATTTCACTTTTCTCTAATTGTCGCCTGAATCATGAATGATAAATGAAAAAAAAATCCCCTCGAACAGGAATCGAACTCGAGTCTACTGATTACCTCTCCGACACCTTACCAATAGGCCAAATCGACAGACAAAACAAGCCAAGCTGTAGCTCTATTATTCAGTTGACTTAATCGAGTTGAATTCGCTGCTAGATTCCCCGGCAGAAAATGCTCATTATGACTTCATTGATAGTGCTCTGTTCGCCTGTAGTGAACAAATTAAAGTAAAAAAGCATTTTAAAATTGATTAAAGTGAAAAATAAAAAAATTGTATTATGTTGAAAATTGAGAAACAATGTGTAGATCATGTTGCAGTGCGTACATTTCAGATCAAGATGATTTAAAGGTCATAAAAGCTTATTTGGTGATGCTCAAAAATTATAATATTTTCGTCACTTGAGAACCTAGCTGGTTATTATTTAATATTTCTGTAAAGATGAGAAGGATATTTCTTTTATGGTGAAAAATTAATACTATGGATAGTACGCAACAAATCCTTATGAAAATTTGTTTAAGAAAATACGTACTTATGTAGAAAAAAGGAGTGCTCATTATGCCCTGGGTGCTCGTTATGCCCTCATCTCCCCTATATAGACATATTTTTTAAAATTTTGTTTGAGTTAAATACTACACGTAAAAAATAAAAAATGAACCAAATTTGTATCAAAATGTAAAACAAGCAAGCTATTTGTAGGAAAAAAAAATTTTTTGATCCAAAAATTTTTTATTCAACTGACCAGAATGTGTACCAAACGTAAAATATTTTTGATACCAAGATCAAAAGATGCGGATTTTTGTGCACTTAAACTTTGCTGAACAAAACATGTTGTTTGTATCATCGTGTGAAGAGCTATTCACGGTTTAATCCTTAATAAAAATCACAGATTAGGATATTTTTTATTTAATTTATCAAATTTGTCTTAATAAATAATTACTTTAAAATCATTATACATGCAAAAAAAAACTTGGATGGTTTAAGGGAGTCATCAGAAGGCCATATGCCAAATTTGAGCGGAATCGGACAACAAGAAGGGGTTGCACTGCATCTCAAGTGTGAAAGGGATTCTGAGACATAGTGTTCTAAAGAAGCATAAAAAACTGGGTTTTCATCATATATTTTTTTTTCTTTATCAATCGATTGCTTGATTATGTAGATCTTATTAAAATTTCAATTAAGACTAACATTTCACCTGAAGACTGCAACTCTATTGGACTTAAAACAAAAAAGACAAACTTGCAACGAGAGCACAGGGACTCAACGTGAATTCAGAACAGTGTTCGTCGAAAACACGGGAAGCCCAACTCTTGTCAAATTTTCTTTCTCTTACTCAGCTGTATGAAAATACAACACATTAAATTTTGTTTTCTGTCGCTTTCACCACCAACCGCGGAACATTTTTTGCAGTTTTCTTTTTTTTTAATTCTTTTTGATAGGAGTTTAACCCGTTAAGGTCATTCTTCCTCGGCAGTTTTCTTTTGTTGGTCGGTACTCGTGCAGAGTTAAAGATTTGTTCCGCAGTAGTTTGCTATGAAAAATTAGGGAGGTGAAAATTTAAGTGAAGCCACCGGATCAAAATCAGATCGGTGCTTTCCTGCGACTTGGATCAAGTTCCAGCTTTTCCGAAAATCTTAAACAGAAGCTTCACATGACTGCCGTGTTACGCCGAAGTGACGTATAAACCATTTTCGTTTAAAGCGAATAAAAGCGATTTTCTCTTTTTCCTCTTTATTCGTTAATCTGAGACTTTTCATAAAATGTGATCTGTAGAATTTATGCATAGATAGATGACAAATGCAGCCTTTTGAAACACAACTCTTTTTTTTTTGCGTAAAATTCGTATAATTATTTCAAATGGATATGCGTCAGTTCGGCGTATAAACGTTTGTTTTGATTAGATGATTCTCCGTCGGAGTGACGTTTATCCTTAGTCTTTTCGTGCAGTTGGAACAAATTTCGTTCTTAGTTAAAATGGCCAGTGCGTTGGATCTTCTTATATTGTATTCGAGTGAGGAAGAAAATTTTAGTGATGCTGTCGGAGAAACTTCTCAAGGTACCTATGTATTTCTTTGTACATAAAAAACAATTTCCGTTTGTTCGTTTGTTAGTTTTTTTTATTTGACCTCAATTGCCCTCTCAGCCCTAGTTTTAGCGTTAAGATAAGACCTAGAGAACTGAAATTCGGTATAAGTGGGTGCTAATTATTACCAGGAATGAAGGAAAATGTCAGATTTGTAGATGACTCATAATGTTTTATATTGGATTTAGATGAAAATTGACATACAGTTGCGTTCAAAAAAGAATGAATTTGCGCGAAGCGGCGTACCCACTTCCAACTTTGACAAGCTGCCATTTCTCTCTCGGTTGATATTTTTTCATGAAATTTTTACACAATTTAGTTCAACTATCTAATCAACGCTTTACGAAATTTGAAGTCTTTACAATGACTGGAAACAAAGATACAGCTATTCCAGTAAAAAAAGGGAAATTTGGAATTGCTTCATTAAATATGCTGTATCTTTGACAATTTTCATTGGAAAATCTTGAAATTTGGTCCAATGAACCTCATTTTCTACCCGGCACCAACTGGGAAATGAAAATAGAGGTTGAAAGAAAATAAAAACGATTTAAAAAAACTTTGTCCACTAATGCCAGATAATAAGAAAGATTTTTGGGAAAAGCTCAAAGAAAAAAAAGTTTCTGAAAGAATTCTAACTTATAACTATTGTTTTTTTTATGATTTTCGTACTAAATAAATATTTGAATTTTTTAAACATTATCTCATTTTTGAAACCAGAATTTTTCTCGTTAATAAAATTCGTTAATTGTTAATTTACAAAAAACAATATTTTTGCTAGACAAACAAACTTACCACAAACAAATCACCACACAAACAAATTTCTTTGTAACAAAAACAACGCAAAATAAATGAAGAATTAGTTTTGTTCTACAAATGTTAAATAATTTCTCGATTTTTTTTAATTAATGTAGATGTCGACGTTTGCATTCAAATTGTATTTATCAAAAAGGTTCGACAACTTCTTTGTTTGAGAACCCTTTATTCTGAGGAAAGGGGGAGGGGGGGGGGGGTGGCTTTTTTATTTTATTCTAAACCGATTGTCATGTTAAAATATGATTTTTTTTCAAATCTGAGGAATGTCGCCTGTAAATTATACGGGTTATTGAAATTGTTCTGTATCACTTTCAAAAACGCATGGATATACGTCACTTCGGCGTATAAATCGCACTTTTGGCGATTCGTTTTTATCGATTTTCTCAAAAACTGTTTGATATTTTCTAGATTTGTTGAAAGCATTTGATAGCTCATAGGAAAACGCACACAATAGCGTCAAAAAGTCAAAATCGAAAAAAATGGATATACGTCACTTCGTCATATCACGGCAGATGACTGGTAGGCTGATTCGGTCGGGGCCAAATTCCTTCGTCCCGACTTAGAATCTTTTTTTTTTTTTTTATTGTAAACCCATTTATTAAACACTACAATTTTGATTTTTACAGAGTTGCGAAAGTGTATTTTTGAATAAATGTATTAAAAGATGCTCAAGTAATTCCCAAAATTCCTTTCAAATAAGCTTTTATTATTTAGTCGCGCGATTCTTAACAATTGTTTAAACTTATCCAAATTACGATTGCCGTGGTGCTCTAAATTATAACTTATAGTTTCTGCAATCAGCCAAAGTGCTGATTTATAACGAAAGTTTCTCTTGTTGATACTAATAGCAAAGATTATATCTGGTTCCGAAAAAGTTATACCGAGTCTTCGTCTGAGCAAAAGTTTTGTCCAGGTCCATATGGGAATTGAATCTGTGCACTGCTTTATAATGTGTGTTGTTGATTCTATATTATTACAGATTTCACAAATTGATGTCTCTGCACCTTGAATATTATTGGTGAACCGCTTTTCTTTACTGGGAAAAATATCTTTAAAGATTTTAAAAAGAGATGTTTTTACTTGCGTTGATAAAAAGTTACTATTTAAATTTTCTAAAATAATCTCCCATTGAAGGTTAGGGGTATCCTCTTGAGTTTTGCATTTAATATTTAGAGAGTTTATAAAAAAGTGATATAGTTTGTTGCATGTATTCAAATGATTATCTTGTTGTAAATCCTTTGCAACACCAAGCCATTCTTTGAAGTTCCGAGGTAAGGTTTGAGTGTCTGCTTGATCTAGAATAAAATTGTCATGAATTTGAACTCCTTCTTTATTTATAAACAGAACATTTTTCACAAATAAAGCTTTTGCTTTTGAATCAACATCAACAAGTGCCAAACCACCTTTGCACACCGGAAGATAAAGCTCATTTCTTGGAACCTTAAAAATATAACCTTGCCAAAGAAATTGTCCACTTATTCTTTTAATTGAAGCAATATGTTTGTTTTCTGGAGGAAGAATTTGACAAATATACCACAGCTTTGACAAAATAAATGTATTAAGTATCCATGTTTTATTAAAAATATTCAAGTTTCTTCTGTAATGCGGTTTAAGAGTAAACTGTAATTTTCGTATATAATCGTTATAATTTTTTTCAGTCATTTGTTTTATATTTTGACATATTTCTACTCCTAGTACTTTTAACGTTTTCGTTTCTCTAATTAGCTGTGGGCCTGATGGACCATTATTGATTCGTAAAAATGATGATTTTGTCAAGTTGAGTTTTATTTTAGAATAAATGCTAAAATAGCTCACTATCTCTAAAGCAACATCAAATTCATTATTATTCTTAACGAAAATAGAAATATCATCTGCATAGGCAATAACGTTTATGAAGCTATCGCCTATGAGATGTCCATTGATACTTTCACATAATTTTCTAATCAGTGGTTCAATGTACAGAGAGAATAAAGCCATACTTAACGGACAGCCTTGCCTAACTGAGCTTTGTATTGGGATGGAACTTGTTAAAAATCCATTGAATAAAATTTTGGAACTAGCGTTTTTGTATAACCTTTTTAAACATTCTATAAACTGGACTGGAAAATTAAATTTTGATAGGATTGCCCACAGAAAATCGTGATCAACACGATCAAATGCCTTTTCAAGATCCAAGTTCAATAGTAATCCTTTCAACAATTTTGATTTATTTGCTTTTACCATCAAATTTCTTATGTTTCTTAAGACATCTACACATGAACGATTCTCGACGCAGGCGGTTTGGTTGGGCCCTATCAACTTACCCATAAATGGCTGTATTCTATTCCATAATATTTTTGTAAAAATTTTACTATCTGAATTTAACATACTTATTGGTCTGTAATTAGATAAGACATGAGGGTCACCTGTTTTGGGAATAAGCGTGATAATGCCTTCATAAAATGATGCTGGAGGATATCCTCCATCTAACAAATAATAATTAAACAAATTTATTAGGTCATTTTTAATGAGATCAAAAAAAATTTCATAAAATCTATAACAAAGGCCATCCGGACCAGGACTGCTACATTTCGATGCTTGTTTGATAACTTTTCTAAGTTCTTCTTCCGTAATAGGCTCGACAAGTTTTCTCTTATCGTTATCATCCAGAGATTTATTCAAGATGCTTAATTCACCGGTGAAATCTATTGATTCTCTGTTCTCTTTGTGAAAAATGTTTTGATAATAATTGAAAATTGTTTGTTTCAATTTCGTTACATCATTTGTTATCTCTCCCCCTATTTTTAATTTAATTGTTTTCCCGTTAGATTGATTAATACTTTTAGTCACTTGAAACATACTTAATTTTTCATCAGCTAGAAGATTTGTAGATTTTATTTTATAATTTGTCATGTTCATTCTCCTCATTTCGATATTCATTAGCTGTGTTTTGACAATGCTCATTTCTGATGAGACATTTTCATTTTTGTTTTGTTTATCACATAATTCGCTTAAACATTGATAGTAAAAACTTTTAGTAGCTTGAATTTCTTTATACATTTGAAAACTTTCGGTTTTGAAAAATTGCCTAATTTTTTGTTTAACGATTGTATTCCACCAAAAATTTAAATCCGTGTAACATGATCTAGATTTCAGGTTTGTATATATTTCTTTAAATTTCTCTATAATTGTTTCATTACATAACAAGTTTGAGTTAATTTTCCAATAACCTCGCCCAAGAAAATTTAATTGCATTGAATCTGTTACCCGGTACTTAAGCTTCACCCCATGGTGATCGGAAAAACATAGCGGAATAGTTTGAATATCAAGCACTAAATCACAAAAGTTCCTTGACCCATACAATCTATCTAAGCGCGATTTCGAGCTACCACGAAAAAATGTAAAGCATTTATTTTTTCCTTTTTTAAATTGCTCAATATCAAGCAGATTCAATGAAGTAACTAAATCCTTCAATCCGAATGAAAAATTCTTGACCGAGCCGTTCGAATCATCTGTCAACATTATGCAGTTAAAATCTCCTACTAAAACGTTCTCCTTTCCAGAAATCAAATGAGGCAAAATTTCGCTTGTGAAAAGGTGGTCTCTTTCCTTCTTGAAGTTATTCCCCGAATGAGCATAGATATTGATGAAGTTAGTTAATCCTACGGTTATTGATAAAATCCTTCCATTAGGGTGCATTAAAACGTTTTCATACTCTATATTTTTTCGCAAGAGGATACCCGTACCCTTACCATCAGTACTTAAATTGATAAATGATTTATGCGTATTTATAAAACAAAAATTTTCAAATGCGACCTCTTGTAAGAATACAATATCAGCATCACAATTCCAGATAAGATCTCGCAATAACATCTTCTTCACCATTGAATTTAATGCATTCAAATTTGTTGTTACTAAATTACGAACCAACGACATAATGAAATAAGTGGAGGATAAACAATTGCAACCCAAAGTCAATTAAACAACGATAAATCGAGCACAATTTGAGCATTTCTTAATACACTTACCATCTTATGCACTCTTTTTCATCGTAGCTGCTCTCTCTCGGGTTCGACGTCCAATGACTTCGATTGGGCTTGATTCCGGAACCGCCGCAGCCGCTGCAACCGATGTTGTTTTGCTCGTCTGCTTTTTCTTCTTAGTTTCTTTTTCTGACGCTGAGCTGGGATTGGATATAGTCCGCTTAAGGTTTACCTTCTCCGAGTCCATTTCGCCGTCACCGTCGTCGTCTTCGTCGTCATCATCGTCGACGTCAACTCCGTCATCGTTTTCGTGTTCATCATCGTCTTCGTCGCTGCTCACCACTTCAACCGATGGTGCCGATTTTGTGGCAACTGATGATGTGAGCTCAATCTCACCGAGGGAGGTGAGTTGCATCGGGGCTTCACGTTGTGGTCTAATTTGAGATTTAATCGGTAATGTTGTCATGTTCGCAGCGATATTGCCGATGTTCGGAGTAACTCCGATCGTCGCGTTCTTCAGAACTTGGCTGAACGATGGTGGTTCGGTTGATTTTTGCGCACTGGTACCGTTTTCTCCTGCTTTAAGGCTTGCAAGTTTGGGACACTCGGCCTTTAGGTGACCCTCGCACTTGCAAAAAAAGCATCGGTTTTTTAATCCTTCATAAAACAATCTTACTTTAAAGTGCGCGATGAAGATATTTGGAGGGAGCTCCTTGGTGACCTCCATATGTATCCCTCGGATGCCGCTGAACACGGGGAAGCCCGAGTTCGCCGCAAACTTCTCACGAACTTGTTGTCGAATCGTTCCAAATTGCCCCAACACCGCAGCGATCTCCTTATCATCGACTTCTGGCGGCAAGTTAAAAACCCGCACATACCGAAAAATACTGCTAGCCACCTCCAGTCTAACCGTAATCTTGGTCCCATCTTGGTAGAGGAATGGATATTCGGCGTCCATTTTGCTCGTAAAGCTATTGAAACTTACTTCATCCAGAAACTTCAGGAAGAAGCAACGCTCGTTTTCGTCCTTATACAATGAATGGACAGCTGAAGCCTTTATCGCCAACTTATTCCCAACGAAATCGAAGACGTCCAAGTAAGCCGGCGGCTTAGCCGATGCACCGAAAGCTATTTTAATTGTATTTTTCCGCGTTCTTTCCATCTCGGAAGACTTCGAAATGGATTCCGTTCAAGTTTAAGGAAAAAAAAAATGATCTCACTGACTAGAGAAAAGGCAAATCACGTGTGATCGCATCGACGTCCGAGCGTGAACTGAGGAATGTCGCCTGTAAATTACACGGGTTATTGAAATTGTTCTGTATCACTTTCAAAAACGCATGGATATACGTCACTTCGGCGTATAAATCGCACTTTTGGCGATTCGTTTTTATCGATTTTCTCAAAAACTGTTTGATATTTTCTAGATTTGTTGAAAGCATTTGATAGCTCATAGGAAAACGCACACAATAGCGTCAAAAAGTCAAAATCGAAAAAAATGGATATACGTCACTTCGTCATATCACGGCAGATGACTGGTAGGCTGATTCGGTCGGGGCCAAATTCCTTCGTCCCGACTTAGAATCTTGGGCCATGGTTGATTGATATTAGGCATGACTCAGTTGCTGACATGGACTCAACACTGCTTCGAACAGGAACACATGTTGGACTTCGATAAAGCCACCGTCCTAGACAGTTCCAAAAAAAACCGTAGGCACCTAGAGGTACTCGAAATGTGCTACATACAAAGCACGCCGAATACCGTCAACATCCAGAGCGACACAGATGGGAGAGCAATCTCGTACGGCGGAGTGTTTCACTCTCTCGCAAACACTCGCAAGCACTCATGGACGCCGGGTTCTGGCGGTAAAGAAAACCCAAACAATAATAACAAACAGTGAAGAACGAGTGATAGAAGTTTTGCCACGGACGTGTTCCAAAACGACAGAGTAGACGCCGGCGCCCTGGCCGATACCAGAATATTGGGCACGTAAGTCACACGCAAGCTTTCCTCCCCACTTTTGACATGAATTGAGAATTCAAATTCAAAAATTTATAGCCAGAATCCGGACGATTGATGAACGCTTTAGGAGTGCATCTGCTTTGGACAATAACACGAATGTCCGAGTAAGTAATTAATGTGAATATTAATTATTAGAAAATATCTATGTTTTATGCTCCTGTATTTAATTTTAGTTCCTTGATGAAGAATTAATATAATTCGAAACGTTGGATGAAGCACATATAAAAAGTGTTATAATTGACCTGATAAGACCGAAAAGCCAGTACATAACCTAAAAATTATTCCCTGTCGAACAACAAATTAATAACAAAAATTGAAAATTGGGAAAAGATTCCTCAATTCACTACAAATCTCAGGAGAAAGGAGCTCCCAGTAATGTTTCGAAACTCCCTGCAAATTACAGAAAAACATCGTTCTGAATCTACAGGAGATTTTGACAGTTGTTTTCCTGAGCTGTTTTACGGTTCTGAAATCGTCCTGTAATTTCAGCTGTTGAAAATACAGGACGAAATCGTTCCGACCACAGGAGAAAAGATTAAGTGTGTTGGTTCAGCGTTTTAGGCGCAAAAAGAACTGAGTGTAGGCAACGCCAAAATACTCAACTGGCACGACGCACTCTATGATTTGGTCGTTTTTGCCTAGCGTAGTATCGCAGCGCTTATGCTATTATTTACTCCACTTATGTGCCAACTTTTCCAATCCTCTTTTCAAAATATGACTGGTATGACTTAAACAATTTTGTACGATTTTAACACCATTTTTTTGCATTTTTTGTAGTCATTATCTTAAACAAATTTCAAACAAACATATTCTTGTACACATGGATGGCAAAACTCCTCAGATCGGCTAGTCCAGTGAAAGAGAGTGCAATATATTTTATCTGCTCCCCCAATCTGTGCGGGGAGAGATAAATCGCACTGAAATCAAGAGTGAGATTGTCAACCCATAAGAGTGAGCGAGAGCATTCACATCTGCTGATGAAGAGAATTCACTTCTCCGGAAAAATCTGTTGCGCATTGTGTTGAGGAGAAATCTGAGAGCTAACTCAGTTTATTCTTGGTACGTTCACGAGAAAAGATGCTGCTCTCCGAATCAAAGGTCCCAGAGGTGTACTGATTTTCTAAAAGCCGTCCTGAAGTTAATTGCAATTGATTTTGTAATAAAAGCAGTTTAACCTTTTAAACCAATTGTAATCTTCGGTTCAGATGATATTTGAACGGTGTTTTTCGGTATAAACTACAAGCCACATAACTTCTTATCTCTTCTGTTGCATAAATTAAGGCGTATACTGCACCGCTATTCCGCCTTAATTTATGCAATCGAAGAAGAGCTGTATTTCATTTCCACCAATCTACTGGTGTCCTGAAAAATACTGTTTTTGGGGGAGAAATTGTTGCTATTTTTCCTACGTTGTGTGGTGGGAGTCTAAATATTTTTTTCTTCTTTACTCTGAGGTGTACGACTGAAACACAGGGCGCTCTTTGTTTAGAATTCTCTTTCTCCAACTTAGATGCAAATGCTCTCACACTTGCCGTCGGAGCCACTTACAGCTCGTGTAAACTCGGGTAACGAGTGGAGCACGATCAGCGAAAGAGGATTACACTAGGAAGCCGAACTGAAAACAGTGTTGTTTTCTCCCGACTCTTCGTTGTTTGAGAAGAGCCGACCAACCCTGCTTGTACACAACATATAGTTTCTAAGCTAGCTTACTAATTTGGTGCATAGAAACGCACACTATTGCATATCCGAGAGAAAAAAAAAATAAACTGTGTCGCGACGCGTCGTTGTCAGGGAGCTTCATTTATCCTAGGAAAAAATGCGTCGCTAAAATTGTCAGTAGTGACGTCACTTTTGTCATGGTAACTATAACTACTAAATTTTTTGTTATTTCTGTTTACTCTCTGGAGCCACTTTCAAAAACGATTTTCAAATTGAAATGACAATGAAAGAATAAGCTTTACAAAAAGGGGGGGGGGGGGGCACTTTGAATTGTATATTGTTTGAAAGGTGGAATCTTTCTGATTGCAAAACTTTAAAATATGTAATCGAACTCGTCCGAACTCAGAAAATATAACTATGTTTTTTAAACTTTAAAATTTCTCTACAGTGTTTTCAGCAAAAGTAAACATATTTTATATCAAAAATCACTTGCAAAAAATATAGAAGAAAAACTGAAATAAAAAGATATCTCTTTAAAAAATTTCATAACTTTGAAACGGTTGTCAATACGATAATGACTTTTTTGACGAAGGACAAACTAAAAACTTGTCTTAGACATTAAAGCTCTGAAATGGATAATTAAAATAATAATTTTCTTTACTCACTGTCAGGTGATCAGTTTTTCGAAAAGTTCATTTTATAGCCCTTGTAATGTTGGTTATTTGTCCCGAAGATATTATAGGACTAGAGCATGGTTTCGGCCGAAAATAGTTTGGATCGCCTTTTTTGTGTTTCACCCCTGTGTGTGACGGTCAAAATGTTGGTTTTTTTTTATTACACAATTAAACGATGTCACCTTAGCAGTAATTTTCAAGAAGCCTCCCCAAGTAAAAAACAATTTACAACGAAAATATTTACTTTTTATCAAATGAAATATATATGAGAGCTAATATGTGCTTCAACTACACTGATTTCTGGTATTAATTCATGCTCAAAAGATTTGAACCAAGTGTATCATTTCTATTGAAGAGAGTTTTAAAAATATACATATTTTGATATGGTTACAAGAGAAAATGTTTCTATTTTTAGTTTTCCATCGTAGTTTTAACTCAATCGTCAAATTGTTCATCTGATGTTATTTCCTTGATTGTCTTGGGATCATATTCTGTAAATTTCAAAAATAAAATCAATGCAAAATAAAATATTTAAGGAAGAGTTAATTTACCGGGATCGATTTCTTCGGGTGCTCTTGATTTTTTCTCTTTCTCCAGTGTAAGAAGATATTCCTGCTCGGCAGCTTCACACGCAGCTAAAAAAAATAGAAATATGTATATTGTTCTTGTATTCCCTTCATTTATTCTGCTACGCATCTAAGAATATAAACATATCCAAAAGTGTACACCGCACTTTTTCGGTTAATCAAGAATTGCTTGCGCTAAGGCAAATTTTAACTCCCTTTCTTTTCATTTTCTTTTTTCTGATTTTGGACTCTGATTACGATTTAAATTTTGATAAGACATGTGGGTTAAAAATTTAATTTTTCTGGACAAGGAACATTCGAATTGAAAATTTGTATGTGGATGGAAAGATAAAAAAAAATGGAAGGAAGACTTATAGATCATAATTTTCCCCACAACAGTTCACTATTAAAGATAATTAAGTAAATATTAAACTAAGGTTGGTTTAAGCACCCGTTTGTTAAGAAGTTTTCCTCTCCTTTCCTATAATTTGAATCTAATATTTGTGATCTTTTTATTACTTCTTCTTACGAACTCTTCATTAATTTTTAAATCGAACATATTATATGAGGCGAACAAGCCAAAGGCTGGAAGTCTCTCTAATAAAGATATAAAAAATACATCGAACATCCTCTCTTTACTTTTTACTTATAAGCTGAATAAAAACTAAAGTTCAAAATTAAACTTACGGTAGTTATTTATCCAAAAAAAATTGATTCTGACTCTGAATTCATATGAAGAGTTCTGGTTCTGAATTCTGAGATTGGAATCCTACTTTAAATTTTTATTGACCCCCAATCGATTGTTTAAGGATCACTAAATCTTGGCCTTGCTTTTGTGAAATTTATTCTAATTTATTAGTTTTTTGATTTATTTTTTAATACCCACCCCCTCGCGATGTTCCAACCCCAAGTGACAAAAGAAGGATTTGGAATTTTTTTCCGGCGTAATATCCACACATATTAAAGTGTCATTAATATAAAAAAAATACTCACATTGACATTGGAACAGTTTGGGTTTTTCATCCACGGCTTCGTCTTGCCTGTTCAAAGTTCGAACCTTTAGTTTCATTTCACGTGACTTTGCTTCGAGGATCTTCTCTCTGCGGTTTTCTCGTTCCAACATCTGGAAAATTCAAATTCACTTTAATCTTTTTCTATGGATATTATAGTAATTAAATTACAGCCGTTAGCAGGGGTTTGTCATTTTTAATGGAAGTCATATTTTCTGACATCTCCAGCAAGAAAGTTGCTCCTTTGGTGCTTCCGGCGGCAACCAAATATCCACCCTCGTGTGCCCGAAGGCATTTCAAACTCTCGTCGCACACTTTTATGCTTAGAATAGGATCATTTTGTTGCTGTAGCAAATCCCAAGCATCCAAAACACCATCCATGCGGCTAACGTAGAAAATGGAGTAGCGCGTAGGATTCCAGACCCCATCGGTGAGCATCACCGAATGATGTTTGGTCCAAATAATTGAGCTCTCACGACAATCTTCAGACCAGATGCGAGCGATCCAATCCCCAACTGTTAGGAAATTCTTCACGAATGCTGGATTACGAGTTAGGGAGTAGATTGGTCCGGTGTGACATGGTAGCTGCAATGAAGTTTTTGGCAATAGAATGTCATAAAGACAACGAACAAATTTGGCTTTACCCTAAACACAATTTTCTCCTGTGGAGATTTTCCCTTCCGATTGCAGGAAAAAAGCATTCCCTGCTCAGTTCCACACATGAACCTTGTAGGAATCGATGTTTCGTACTCTAGAACGCTTACTCCATATGACCGAGACAGATCTTGTTCGTCCGACTTTATGGGATCCATCAGAAGCATATCGATGGGCTGGGAAAGTTTTCTGGTGTCCCACCACATAACCTGACTGTCCGATGAGCCAGAGAAAAACTCTGTTCCACTTTTAGAATTGATCCAGAGCGTTGAATTGACCGGAGCTCGATGAGAAAATTCGCGCTCACTGATCATGATCGGCGCTTTCTCATTTCTCGTGTCCCAGGCTGCTACTTGTCCATTGTACATGCCGCAGACAAGAGTCGTCGGATCCTTCTGATTATACTCAAGGCAGATCATCGAACTGTGGGGCGTAAATCTCAGCAGAGGGGCATTGGGGTTTTCAATTTCCCAGATGTACGAGCAAACGGCCTTGCCAGTGATTTCCTGGAAGTTCATGTTACAATGCGAAACAGCTATCTTGGAACCTCCATCAGGAGACCACGAAAGGTGCGTAACCGGTTGCTTGTAAATCGAAGGATCCCGATATACATTCAGCGTACGAGAACTACTCTTCTCCATCAGCGGAGCAGGTTCGAGACCCTCAAAGTAGTTCTCGTAGATGTTGACGGCGTTATTCTGATAGATGTAATGCTCCATAGGTTTCGTCAACGAAGTCAACTGGGTGACATAGTTTTCGTCTTTCTCGATCTTTCTTCGGTAGCGGACCGTTTGCTCCGGGTCCAGAAAATTTACATCCTTGGGCCAACCGCCTTCGGAGTGCAATATTCCACGGTCAGCGTATTCAGCACTTTCGGTATTGATTTCCGTCAATGCCATCTGACGGCTTAGCTGAGTTCCCAAATGTACTGGATCCCTAAGGATGTATTCCTTGAACAGCTCATGATTCGCCGCTTCCGAAAACTCGATCTTATTCTTATCGGAAAACAGACACTGTCTGCCAAACTCACGACGCTCCTTCTGGTAAGGGTACTCGATATCCATTTTGAATGCAAAACAATCCTCCGAGAAAGATTAAACTACGCACCGAGCTTCAGAAATTTATCAATTTTCTAAAGAAAACTAAATTTTCTTTTCTGCTCATCAAGGTTGTTTACTTCAGCTCAACGAAGACCGTATCGTAGTAACCGCAGACTGAAGGAAGTCTCAAAGCGGCCAGCTGTTGAACATGTGGAATAAATGCGCGTGTCCCTCTTTTCTGATACAGGAAACAACAAACCAAAATTGTTTTAGCTACGAAATCAACCAAACAAACGTAAGTAGGTAAGCCTATGTTCCTTGCAAGCATTTAGACACGTGGCCAAAATGGTTGCATTTGCGATCATGAGTTTTGCAAGCCCGCCAAAAAGCAGCAACAGGTGGCCAAACCATAAATAGACATATTCATGGTCACGTTGTTTTGAGCTCGATGTGGTGTCAATCAATTTTCAGGGAACTATGTAGATGTCTGGTACAATGGGCGATGGAAGCGAGGATACCAAGTTTTTTCAAGTTTTAATGTTTTTTTATTTCCAGTATTTTCAGTTTTAACTGCTATTTTATCGAGACTTACTAAACATATGTAGGTTATAGTTTTATTTCCGATTGTCAAAACCTATTTAAAATTTTTCTCGCACAAGGAGTATTAGAGTTTCAATTGATTGAATTTGGTAACCTACCTAACTACTACTATGAATTCTTGAGACTAAGGCTATGATAATTTAGTATCCGGGCAGTTACAAACGTGTGTATTTTAAAAACTATTCATTAGATCGAAAATCTTTCTATGGAGGAAATGGAGGTGTTAATATGACATTTAATGTAAAAATATAAAAAAAAAGGTTTATCAATGATTTCAAGAAATACTCTAACTTTTTCATATAATCTCTTTTTTATCTTTGCACACTTTTTTCAGTCAAGTATTGATTTATTTTTTTTACAACAGGAGCAACAGGAAAATCATGATATTTTACACAAATTCAGCTGGAAAAACAAATTGCAATCTAGTTCGAACTTTTTCATAAGTAGGGATCCCGAAGAATTTGACCTCTTTAATTCGGTTGTATCATAAATTTCTTTGTTCATCAGAACACATCTGTCACATTGCGTAAAAACCGGTTGCACAGATTGCGATCCATGGAACTGCTCATTATTAGTTATTTACTCGGTTTCTACTAGTAAGGCAACACTTTTTGCCAGCCGGAAACGGATTTACTGCATAGTTAAGCGGTCTACTTTTAGTTATTCTCAAAAACCATAATCTTTTTACCCATACTTGTGATCAAGAGTCCCAACCGATGCTTGGTTTGAACTTCGTGAGCATCCTAATAGCTCCTTATACTTCTTAACTATTTGAGCCAAAAAAAAAAAATAGAAAAAATCAACAGTTCATGAGTTTTTAAGTCGACAATGAAGAATTTCCGAAGTGATTGTGCAAACTTATTTTTACCATGTCTTTTTGCATCGTAAATATCTCAAACACACGTTAACTTAAAAATCTATCAAAAATAGGCAAGATAGTCTTTTTCAAAACCAACACGATGCTATTAAAGTTATGCATATCCGAGCTCTAGTAACGTAGCTATCACCGAAATAAAGTGCCCGTATACTAAATGATCATAGCCTAAAACTAGCATATCATTTTGATCTGATAGCTGGATCTGGCGCATGACTCTCTAAATCTAGACAGGACTATTGAATTCCGTACTCCAAGCATCTGAAGACTAGCTAGTTGGTGGATTTCAGAGTTTCTAGTTCTTGGGGGGCTGTTTAGAATCATTCGGAGGAAGTTATTCTGGATGATTTGTAGCCTAGAATGATAGGTATTAGCGCATGTCTCCCAGACTGGTAACGCATACTCGATTAGGGGAAGGATTATTTGCTTGTAGCCTGCAAGTCTATTTTTATGAGTAAGGGAAAATTTTCTGTTTATAAGGGGGTAAAGAGATCGTTTCATGATTGTTCATTTTGTATTAATTATTTTTATGTGGGATCTGAATAGCAATTTGCTGTCAAGGGTTAGACCAAAGTAAACTACTTCACTCGACCATTCAATGGGAGTATTGGCAAGATAGCTTAGCTTAGCTTAGCTTAGTTGACTACTCATTCCACCTTAAATCAATGAACTTGAAGTGCTTAGATATGATAATGCATTTAAAACTTCAGATAACATATTTGATTAGACTTTGTTCAACTTACGCACTCCGTGATTGATCGAGGCCATCAGTTTTGTGCAAGGGTCAAAAGAATGGTGCTTGTCAATGGGAGTGTTGGCAAGATAGATTTTTAAATTACCAGGTGGAACAAGCCGAGGTGATTTGGAGTGTGGAAATAGGATAGTTTGTGTTTTGGCCGCGTTGATAAAAATCTTCCAGCTGTTATAGTAGTCGGATAGAAAATGTAGGCCTTCTCGTAGTTTTCGTGTCAGAGCTCGAATCACTCGACCCTTATAGATGATGGCTGTATCATCTATAAACATAGATATTATGCCACCACCGGAAGGGGACGAGTCTGAGGTGTAAATATTAAATAGGATAGGTCCAAGGAGGCTTCCTTGTGGAACTCCAGCATCCACGATGAATGTTTCAGGTTGAGAGCCGCTCAAGAAGACCTGAAACTTTCTATCCGCAAGATAGTTTTTAATTATTTTCACGATGTATATGGGGAAGTTGGATCGGTGCAGCTCATATACAAGACCATCATGCCCTACATTATCGAACGCCTTTTCGATATTCAGAAAGGCCATGGTAGATGTTTTTGATACGGAATTGTTCCGCCTTAAGATGTTGGTAACCCTAAGCAATTGATAGACTGTGGAATAACCTCTTCTTTTTAAAAACGAACACACACATATAGGATCTCAGTGAAACTTCATGTTTCTTTGAAGAGATCTAATTTACTTAACTCTAAGGCGTACATCTTTCAAGGATATTATGGCTAGCATCTTACAAATGCTAAAACCACCAGTCCATAGAAAGAGTACTATGTGTGCCGTGATCGGGATTCGATCTCATGGACTCTGGCTTAGAAGACTGGAATGCTATCCTCTAGGCCACGGCCGGCGGTCTTCTAAATCCGAATTGTTCTGAGAGAGATGTTATTCTGGTTTGAGAACTCTAGTAAACGGTTAAGAATCAGCTTTTCAAATGACTTCGAGATGGAGGACAGTAAACTGATGGGTCGATAGCTTTTAGCGCTTGTGGGGTCTTTGCCGGGCGTATGGATTGGTATAATTTTTGCTAGCTTCTATCGAGATGGGAAAGCTCAAGGCATTTACTGAAGACCATATATTCGGGTGAGCAAAGAATGTCGTACTCAAGTTTTTCAACTCCAGGTTGAAAACACCATCAAAACCAGGAGCTTTTATATTTTTTGTTACTTTGATTGAAGCTATCACCTCATCATCAGTTATTCTTGACTCTACAGGGATTTCTACGGGAGTTTCAGCGACGCTAGACATTACCATTTGAACGGCAGACTCGTGCGGACTGATTATGGCACGACATAAATTGTGGGAAGCTACGAAGTGTTGACCAAGAGGCCAACATTTGTCCCGCTTTTGCTCTACACTAGCTAACTAAATGCATGAGAAACCACAGAGGAGAAACTGAAAAGCAGCTAGTGTAGAGCAAAGGATCTCTATCCACCTTTCTTTCAAAATAAACTGGAATAAATTGCACGAAAGCTTGTATTCAACAATTTTTTTTTATTTATTTATTTAAGTCTTTGACTGCTGCCATACAGACCGAATATTAAAATTAACTTATGTTTAAATTAAAACTATGTTAAAACTAGGGAACGTTACGTATTGCACATTTAAACATTGATTTGGATACACTGAAGTCAAACAAGTGTGAAACATCGTTGAAGACTTGACAACATCGATTCAGCGGGTGGTTTTGTCCAAAAACTGTTCTGCTTCTAGGTAGCCAAAGAGTGGTTTGATTACGCAAACGGCGGGCTGGGGCGTGCAAACTCAAGCTTTGGAGCAATTGAGGACAGTCTACAGCGTTTGTCAGGATATCGTATACAAACATTCGCTGCAAATATGTTCTTCTTTGGCCTAGGGACGGTATAGACAAAAGAGCACACCTTTGTGGGTAGGGTGGTAGCCTTACAGGGTCTCGCCATGGCAGTTGACGCAACGCGTAACGAATAAATTTTCTCTGAATTCGTTCGACTCGTTCGATATGGACAGAGTGGTAGGGTGCCCAAACTGGTGCCGCATACTCCAAGACACTTCGCACCAAAAAGCAGAACACTGTCTTGAGAGCGTATGGACCCTCAAAGCTCAAAGTATTTCGTCGCAGGAATCCAAACAAAGCGAGGGCTTTAGCTGTTGTTGTTGCGATATGCTGATTAAACGATTAAACGAGAGTTTCTGATCAAAGGTTACACCAAGATCCTTAATTGTGACAACTCTTTCGAGCGGAGTGCCACCAAAAGCGTAATCAAAGACCAAAGAGTTTCTGGTTCTAAAAAAGCTGATGCACTTGCACTTATCAGCGTTTACTTCAATTCCATGTTTTCCACACCATGCGAGAAGTCTGTTAATGTCTTCTTGGAGCGCAGCGCAGTCCACTCTTGAGTCAACGATCCGGTAGATTTTCAAATCATCTGCGAACAGTAGTTTTGGCGATTGAAGGACGGTTGCTAAGTCGTTTATGGAAATCACGAAAATAAGTGGTCCTAAGTGACTACCTTGCGGGACACCAGACGGCATAGTAAACATAGTGGAGTGAATTCCACGGATATTTACGAAGCCTTGACGAATAAGCAGGTAAGAGTGCAACCATTTGCTTACCCATTCAGGGAAACCATAGCGTTTTATTTTCTCCATCACGACCATATGAGGTACTTTGTCGAAGGCCTTGGCAAAGTCGACGTATATTGAGTCCACTCCGGATAAACCCGTGCTGGACTTCGGCAAGTATCGGAGTAGCTGCTGAATAGAGCTTTTCGTACATCAAAACTTCAAGCACCTTTGAAAAACAGCAGAGGATTGAAATCGGCCGGTAGTTCTCCACACGATGCGCATTCCCAGACTTATGAATCGGCGATATAGAAACGATTTTCCAATGGCTAGGAAAAACGCCTTCTGAGATTGATCGGTTGAAAATTAAACAAAGCGGTGTTGCAAGAGATACAGCTAATCTCGAAACCAATGACGATGGAATGCCATCTGGACCTGGACCTTTCGATGGATCGAGCGAACTGAGTACGTTTAACACTTCCTGATCGGTAAATTGAGGTTGTGGGAGCCTGACATCATAGTTCGGTAGAGTTCCAAAATTGGTATCAGCGCAATCAGGATTAGACGAGCTATAAACACTGCTGAAGAATTCTGAAAATAAATCAGCCGATTCCCTGATGCTACTCGAGATGCGTCCATGAAACGATACAGAAAATGGAATCGTATTTTTGAGGCGGCGGCTGTTCATAAATTTCCAAAAACTCGATGGATCTTGCTTTACGTTGCGTTCGATGTTTAAAATGTATCGTTTAAAGGCAGTGTTTCGCAGGGTTGAGTACTCAACTTCTAAACCAGATAGGATAGCCTTGTTATAATCAGATTTATCCTTGAAGTAACGTTTTCGGGCTTTCCGAACTGCCTTCTACGAAGTTCCGAGTTTCACCAAGGGAGCTTAAACGGCTTATGCCGGTTTGGTCGTCTGGGAGGGGTGCACTCACGAAGTAAACCCCAAAGGTGGTCATAGAATATGGAAAGAGCACTGTCGATATCCAGATTGGCAAAAGTAGAGATCCAATTTGTTTCTGCTAACGATTCTATCACACGATCGGTATCACAGTGCATGAAATCTAATTCACAGGATACGGGGTGAACTGTTTCCATACTACATGCTCCGTAAGGATTGTCTATTAATAAAATTGAAGGGTGATGATGTCGATCGGTGTTTAAAATGGCGTGTGGTGGGGTTACAATTTCTGCAAGATCTGGTCTATTCAAGAATATTAAGTCGAGAATTCTGCCATTAGCGTTAACGAGAGAGCACATCTGAGATAAACCAGATGCAATAGTGCACTCAATTACTGCCAGTTCCTGTTCAGTTGAGGCGTTTACCGGCAGAAAACTATTAGTATCCTCGTCAAAACTCCACTTTAAGTTCGGTAGGTTATAATCCCCGGCTACTACGATAATATCTTGACTAGTTGCCGAATTCGTTAATCGATCAATTGCTGACATATGGGACGAATATAGAGTAGTTTCGCTATTAGGTCTAAAGTAAACACAGCACAAGTAAACGAAACGGCATTGATCCTTGATTCGCACAACGATTTGCTCTAAATGATCACATTCAGGTACTGCTACAGAGAACCTGCATACTATATCATTGCACAAAATTAATAAATCAAGTAAATTTTTATCGCAAAATTCAATAAAATCAAGAATACAAAAGGTTAAAACTTCCTTCTTCCATAATTTGTTTTTTGGTCTTGTAATCTTTCGGATTTTTTTTTTCGAAATTTTCATAAAATACTTCAAACTTTATTTATTCCCACTCCGGTTTTTTTCGGAAATTTCGAAGGGTGGGGGGAGGGGGGGTGGTGACAAAAGATGAAATTAATATTTGTTCCAGCCTTATTCAAAAATGCAAAAATTATTGTTATGGTAAAGCAATAACTTCTTCAATTTTCAACCGATTTTGATAAATAACCACTTGAAATCTTCGTTTTGAATTGATACTTAAGGTCAATAGAAAAATCAGATTTTCTCTAAAAAAAGCATTTTTTATATTTTTTTCTATTATAAAGTCACTAATATCAACAATGTCATACTCAAAAATGAAGTTTAGGTGATCGATAGCAATTTTTTTTTTATTTTTCCAAATTTTCATATATGGAGCATAACTCAAAAACTGTTCTACTGAGATTTTTTAGAATTTCATATTCGGATTCAGAGCCCGATTTCAAATTAAAAATGATCTTCAGTTTACTTAGTTCAAAAATGTTGTAAACTAGTGTAATTAGTGTAAAAACTCGTTTTATCATAACTCACTGTTTTGGGGTGAAATGTGCACCTTCAGGTGGGCCAAATCGTAGGGGAGAGTGGGGATACTTGATCCCTTTTTCTTATTTTCACCATATCTTTTTGGAAAAATTTAGCAACTCGCACTCTTTAAAATTTTCTGACAGCGTGTTACTTAAAGTTTCTATGCTCCTAAAATTAGAACGATATTTTAACCTGTAGATGAACTAGAAGCATATTCGTGGGAGTAAAAAAATTGCGATATTTTTGAAGTTAGGGGAGACTTGATCCTTTATTCAGGAAGCCCTAATCCATGGAAAAAATCAAACAAAACCCCAAGATAGAATGTTAATTGACTATTTTGGTCATGTTTGTTCTCATTTCACAATCTATAAGGCCGGAACAAATTTCAAATCCTTCTTTTGTCACTCGGAGTATGAACATCGAAAGGGGGGGGGGAGAATAAAAAATAATGCAAAAAACAAATTAATTGGAATAAATTGCACGAAATCTTGTATGCAACCAAATTGCATACAATACCATTGCACAAAATCTATAGATCAAGCAATTTTTTATCGAAAAATTCAATGAAATCATGAATAGAAAAGGTGAAATACCTCCCATCTTCCAAAATTTGTTTTTTGGTCTTATAATCTTTCGGATATTTGAGTTTTTTTTTCGAAATTTACATAAAATACTTCAAACTTTATTTTTTTCCCCCTTCGGGTTTTTGGAAATTTCGAAGGGGGGGGGGGGGGGGAGTGACAAAAGAAGAAATTGAAATTTGTTCCAGCCTAATTGTCTGAAAAAAAATCTATAGCTTATTCTCAACCCCTATAACATTGCATACTTACAGGCGCAATTTTTTATAAATAAGAGAAAATCAATTATTTTAGCCGTTTCTTCAGATAATTGATGGATGAATATAAGCTATTGGATAAATATTAGTAATCTCGTAATCAGCAATGACCACGATCCATTGAGAAGAAGAATATACCGGGATCATTTGTACCCATATATAAGGGATCAATTGTACCTGTTTGGCTCCGGATAGGCCAATTATCACAAACCTGGTACCAGAATATCCGTCGGGGGATGGCTTGTCCGACCTAGAAGCCAACCGTCGTTGTAGCCCAAAAATTCAGCCAGTGGTCGTCGTGCAGCATGCAAATTCTTCCCCTTGGAAGAGAGGATTCTCGGAGCAATTAAAATAACTCGCGGATTAGCTTAACATTTACTCTATATTAGCGATTCTTTTTCTTAACGCTAAATTAAACTTAAATTTAAACTTTAAAAAGAAGCCTTTGAATACCCGGCTAGGGTTCAGACGAGTTCGGTGTCGATCGGTAGTGGATGGTCAACTGTTGGATCGGTCGTCGGTTCAGTCGTTCGCGGCTCTGCAGTTGTAAAGGGCATTTTTTGAAGCAATCGTATTGTTATCAGGTTCTCACGCTCTTTTCACTCGCCCGAATGATCATTGCTGATCATCGATGATCCATTCCTCCGATGACGACGCCTATTATTCGTGTACGGTGGAAGGAAAGGGCATGTATGGGACTAGACTAGGCTTGCCAGATACTTTCAGAAAAAAGCGGGACATTTCACGACAAAAAAGCGGAACACAGCAGAAAAAAGCGGGACATTTAAGAAACTCTTAAAAAAAGCCTAATTGAATTGCCATACTTATACGTCAGCAATCAGCCAAGGTTATTTAAAGAAAGTACACTAAGATTTTTTTAACACGGATTGATTTTGCTCAGGTTTTCTAACATGACTACGGTTTTTTGCCTTAAACACGGTTATTTACGGTTCTCGCAATTTAACACCAAGGTTGTCAAAACAAATTCTGTGTTTTTACGATGAAAAAACCTGACATTCTAAGATTTTATCCAAAAATTCTGTGTTGGTTTTCTGTGGCACTTTCTTCAATAATTTCATTAAAATTCATGTCAATTTGCGTCTTTTTTACATTTTACTTAAGAAAAATTAAAGAACATTACTAATCTTATCATATTTCCCAATTCATACTTAAAAATTTAAAATGTATAACGAGGTAAAAATAATAATTCGGAAAAAAACGTTTGCAATTTTAAAATTATGTGCAATCTGTGAATATTTTTGAAATTCTGTGTTTTGTGACGAAAATACTGTGATTAAATTTTGCTCAAAATTCTTTGTAATTATAGATTTATCTGTGAATTCGGCAACCTTGATTAACATGTTATCTGAGAGAAATATTTCAAGTCCTACATGTAAACGGCGAATTAAATATCGTGTAAAAAACCTTTGTGCATTAACAAATATGTATATTTCAAATTTGTTTCAAAAATTTGAAACTCAAGAAAATTTCCATCATTGTATACTTGACTAATTAAGTTGGAAATGATGGTGCGTAAAAGGCAATTGAACTTAGATTCTGTCGAAAAATTAAGATTTATAATCATTTAGAAGCAACTTAAACAAAATTTTCATCATATATACTAAAGTTTTTTCATTGGTTGAACGTGCTCTAAGAACGATTAATTGATTTGAATCTTATTGTAACTTCAGGGCTTTTTAGTATTGTCTTATGTAAACTCTGAAAAATTGATGCTTATTTTGAGAAAAAAGACCAATTATATATTTTTTGTGTTGTGTTGCTTATTTTGAGAAAAAAGACCTAATCATGAAGAGGATAAAGTTTGATTTTTTACAGTGTTAGTCTGTATTTTTTTTTTTAGTTTTCCTTGAAAAAAAAGCGGGACATTTTGAGGAAAAAGCGGGACAGCGGGACATTCAACAAAAAAGCGGGACATGTCCCGCTTTTGCGGGACGGATGGCAACCCTAGACTAGACCTAGGAGATGCGAGTATAGTAACATCAGCAGATCAATTTTATTATTGTTGATCTTCAAATACCTCCGCTTCTCTAACTCGGGTTTATGCTATAGTACAGGGGTTCCCAAACAGAACAGTACCCAAAATCAACATTTTAGAAAACTTTTTCTGAAAAAAGTTGGGAGTTTTCCATCGCTTTGAAAATATTGTATTTCGAAGTTCATTCTACACTCGAAAGATTGATGTGTTGGAAAAAATATTTTTTTATATAATATTTCCATGTTAGGAACATTTTAAAACGATGAAATAACATCTTCAAGTCACATTTTGTGAAATTTTTCGAACAAAGTTCAATAACCCAAAACTTATTTTGTTAAAAAATTTTGAGCTTCAACCACTGCTGTTTTGTTCCATTTGGCTCATTTTTCTAGAACATTTGATCTTTGTACGACATTCCAGTTTCGAGATATAGCTAAGGAATCAAGTATCCCCAGGGATCAAGTATCCTCATTCTCCCCTACCCTTTTAGGGATTTTTTAGTTCAAACGTAACTTGAGATACCTTTTGATTTTTCCGAAAATCCTCGTCTCGCTCAATATTCTCGGTGGTATGGGAATTTAAAATCTAGTATACCTATAGGTACATGAATTTTACATTTCATCATTCTAACATTCTAATACATTAACTTTAACTTTCAAACTACACTTATTTGATTCGAATATAAAATAAATCAATTACGGTTCCAAAGCTTTAGGCAGCCTCTCTTAGTCATGCTTCCTGTATCGTTCGTTTTAATGTAGAAGGTAGCGAATGCCAGTGAAGCAATTAAGCATTTCTGCAGCTGACTAAGATGTGCGTACCTATCCAAACCATAGACGAAGCGTACGCAACAGTTGAGAGCCGCACGATGCCTGTTGAAACTTGTAGCACTTGGGTTCACTTTAACCCTCATCCGCATCAGATTTCATTACCCTAATCAGCAGTTTCAATTTGACACTACAAGCTCAAATCGTTATAACTTTTGGCGTGTCCAACTGATCTAAACAAAACTTATATCAATAGAAACTTTGTAATGCCAGTAAAATATGTTTAGAACATTATAAATATTTTCTCGTTATTTAGCATGAAAGAAAAAAAACCGAAAAAACACGTCCAAAAAATATTTGCCTTATGCATATGAATGCTGAAGTTAATTCCTACATCATGAAGCCAAGAAATATTTTTTAATGTTTTTTGATGAAATGGTCACAAAAAGTTCAAAAATGTGGTCTGAAAAACCTACTTTTCATTCGATTGCTAGTAAATACTGTTTGAGCGATGGAATAGTTTTTTAAAAAATATGACTACAAAATTTATTGAAATTCTAACATTTTGCTGTCTTTAGATTCTCGATGCAACACAAATTGAATTTACTGGAATTTTTCAAAGTTCATTACTTTGCGCGATTTTTTTAGAAATTGCAATTTCATCTGTTTTTGTGGTCCACCGTCAGGGCGTCAGGTTGTACTCGGATTTTCAGTGCTTTTACTTTGTTTGGACCAATCAAAAGTATATTCATTGGAAATCAAATTTAATCTACATTCTAGTGAGATGCAACAATTTACGCTGTGAGATTTCACAAAAATATGAAAATTATAAACGTAAAATCATTCCTGAATTTCTAGAACCACAAGCAGCGCGTCCAGCGAAACGTGTTTGTTTGCACTCCGAGTAGGCACGGTGGGTGGTGATTTGGGCAGAGAGCAAAGCTGAGAGAAGAAATTATGATGCGTAAAATCATTCCTGATGGTGGTGATGATCCCCCGTCCACAAGGACTCAAACTAGGGATACCATACGTAGAATGTACTCTTTTACGATCGAGAAATGGGCGTACTCTTCTTTTTGTGAAATATGACCAAATATACTCTTTTTTTGATGAAAAAAATTGGATCAACTTTTTCGTTATTTTATGAAGTCGATTCACATCTTATGCCAAAACTACGAAAGGAATACAGCTTACAACAAATTAATTAAACATAGTTTAAATAAACATGCATTTTAGTCGTTATAAACAGTGAACGATAAGCGCCTTTGAGTATGCAAACAGTAATCAATATGCACAAAATTTATGTATAGTACAAGAATATTTTAAAAGATAATTTATTATTGCCATATAAGTCATGTGGTGAATCCCTTTTCTTCTCCAAATTCTCAACCGTTTTCCAGCATCACACCTTCCCGAAATTGTCAGCGTAACTTCACTTGCCGGGAATAGTTAACAGAATGATTTCGATGTGATTCGGACAACATCGCCAGCGCTTCGTATATGGATCTCTTCAGCATATTTTACCAATACCTTTTGAAATGTTTAGATAGTTGCACGCCCAGCATAGAGTACTGATAGCATGATAGGGTGTACCCCCAATGGTAGGTTATAATTTTGTAGGAAATCAACACAATTTATAAAGTTACTTTTATTGTTGCTAACTGCTAATATCAGTTTCAATTATTAATGCAAATTAACGAACATTTCAATTACCGTAACACCAAAAGTCACATAACCTCCAAGACATTGGCAGTAGGGTAAGAACACTAGATAGGTTTTTCTGATAAAATTTTGATAGCGTAACTTAAAGGGGGGGTAGGGTATAACGGGTATAAAAAAAAACACCATTTTCACGATTTTTTTCTAGAGCTATCGTTTAAACAAATGTTTTCAAATTTTTTGCATTATACAAAGCATTGTTAAAAGAACATTTAGTAATTTTTTCGTAGAAAAATATTGAAAAATGAGCCGGTGATGGAGCACTTTCGAGGATGCCTTTTAGAAAACAGGATTTGCGGTGGACACTGTATCTCGGCACAGAATCATCTGAAGTCAAAAAATCAGAGCAAAATATTTTTAATAGATGTTTTTCTGGACCCCAACGTTTTTATTTAACTTAAAAATATTTTTATGAAATTTTTGTGACTGTTTTAAATAAAAACTACGATTTTTCACTTAAAAATCCGCCATTTTTCACCAGTAAAATCTCCCCAAAGTAAAAAAATCGAAAAAGAAAAACGTTGGGGTCTGGTATTTTATATGTAGAAAATATGTTCCAAATTTGAAAAGAATCGGATAAGTAGTTTTCAAATGACGATGTCCACGGACTTTAAAAATGTGCTTTCGAGAAAAACGCGTTTGAAGTTTCTGCTCTTGCTTTCTTGCAGTATTAGATAGGAGGAGATAAAGGCCTATAACTTCTAAAGTTTGGCTTCAATTGACTCGAAAATTTGACACAACATTCTTGAAATGTTTTCCAATAAGAAAATACAAAAATAAAAAAATCGATTTTTTGAAAGTGTTAGACCCTACCCCCCCCCCCTTAAGCTTATTTCTCTGCTTCGAATCGATATATTTTTTTTCGTGGAAATATGTTTTAAAATTATTATTTAAGCCTTTTTATTCAAAAATACTTTTGTCCCAATGATTAAACACAATGATTCAAATATTGAACAGGCAATGTTCTAATTATTGAACACGTAAATATTGAATATCATTGCATGTATTCAGGGGTATTTCGCTTGATAGTATTCCTTGCAGGGGCGATTTTGGTTGAACTAGCAATCAAGAAACAGTTTGTTTACATTTCCAAACACCAACCGATGTTTGTTCAATAACTGGTACATGCATTTCTTTACGAAACGAGTACTGTAAGATTGAACGTTCAATAACTGAAACATTGGCGTTTTCTGTGATCCAATGATTGAACACTTTAATTTGTTAAATTTTAAGAAAATAACGATAATAAAGGCTCCACTCTTCCAGAAATTTTTCAAAAAGAGAAAAGTTTAAAACAGTCATTATCTTAGACGCTTATTTGTCTTTTATCCAATTTTTCCCCCGATCAAAAATAGGCTGTTTTCTTCATCCAGTCGAAAAACCAAGCCAAAATTTGAACACATATTCAAGTTTCGGGGACTGTGGCTTTAAGAGTCCGAGATTCTTGATAAAAATTTGAACATAGGTATAAAATGCTTCAACAGTAGCACAACGAATTTTAATCGGTTAATGTTTTACTAGTGTTCAATATCTGGTACCTGTTCAATAACTAGTGCTTCTACCCTATTTGATTGAATTGAAATATCTCGGTGCCACCTCAGATAACAAGAAATATTGTCGCTGAATCCCCAAACCGGAGTTATCGTCAATGAGCGCTGGCGACATTTACTGGCGACACTCACTGGCGACAAGTTATTATCAGGACGTGTACAACTTCGGGTGTGTTCTTATACCAAAGATTTTTTATTTCAAAGGAAAGTGCCGCAAAAACAAAAGATTTTTTCCTTTGGTTTTGGTATAAATAAAAAATCCTTTGGTTCAAATGCATTTTCCTCTGTTTCAAAGATTTTTTCTTTCGAAAAATCTTAGATTCAAAATATTAATGCTTTGATACAAAAACCAGTTTCATTTGATTTAAAGTTATTATTTTTGCTCAAAGGTAATTCAGATATAGATTTAAAAGCATTTATTCATTGAACCATTTTCCATTTATTCCAATTGGAAGATTTTTACCCTGTTGTTTCGAAGTTCCTATTAGGAGTTTGAATAATAAAAAGATACAATTTTAGTTCTTAAATTCTTTTTTATTCACAAACACATAAAACACTGGTTGAAGATTGGGCCGAAAAAATACGACCGCGGGATTTGGGGCGGTGTTACTTTGCGCAGCTTTCTCCATGTTCGAGAGACTTGGAAATCTATCCGTCGGCCGTGGTCCTGTAACTATACAAGCGTTTTAGAAAATCTTGAAAATAAATAAATATTCAGTATTTATTAACTTACACTTACCATTTTGCATCCTGAATCCTCCATATTTATAGCTTACTCCGATTCACTGGTTTGATTTTTAAAACGAGCGGCCGAACTTTATTCGATTTTTCAGTTTTCTGTTCTTCTTGCAAGTCAATGCAAAAAATCTTCTAAGTTTGAAGTTTTTGTTTCAAAAAATTATTCTTTTCAGTTTAAAACATTTTTCTTCGGTTGAAAGAAAATTTACTTTGTTTCTAAAGAAAGATGCAATTGAACAAATTTCTTTTGAATCAAAGAATTTGTTTGAAATCAAAGTCCAAAGTTATTCAATTCAAAAAATTTATTCTTTCTTTCAAAAATTATTCTTTTCAATCAAAACTATAATTCATTGATTCAAAGAAAACAGGAGCTGGATTCAAAAAAATGAATGTTTTGAATCAAAGTCAGATTTAATTCGTTCCAAAATTCAAGTTCACTCTGCGTGAATACACGGAATCGTCCATCTTGTGACAGGCAATCGTAATCATAGGCATGGTAGGCGAACAATTCGCTGTCAATAAGCGCTCCGTCTCCACCCCCAATGAGAAACTTGCTACTGTTGCTCAATATGCAACCACCCGTAGCTGTATAGGCACGCTGGTTATTACTTTACAAAAGCGTTGCCAGTAATGATATTTCACAACGTCGCTAGTTGGCAAGGTTGCCGATCACCAGCGCGAAAACTTCGGATTTCAACTTCAATGACAATATTATCAGTAGACTCTCGCTTATCCGAGCTCCGGTTATCTAAGCTTCCGGGTTATCCGAGCCACCTTTTCTATACATAATCCATGTAAAAATGTGTTTTATCATCACGATATATTGCTAAGTTATTAAATCGATGTTTTTTGTAAGTTTAAAGTCTGAACTTGCGAGAAACGTCGATTAAATTGAAAAATAAAATCCAAGTAAGACCCGAACTATGCGCCTGGATGATATGCAATACTAGAGCAAAAAAATAAGGTTTGTCAATGTATTTCGTTTGATCCGAGGCCCGAGGTTTCACTTACCGGGTAAGCGGGGTTCTACTGCATATGCTTTTGCATAACATCCGGGCGCAAAGCTCGATAAATATATGGATCTTTTAAGAACCATGGCTGTTATGGTATGTATACGTGGGAGATAAACTTGAAAAACATACAAATATATTTAAATTTTCAATTTTCTTTCGAAAATATTAGTAGAATTTGGTTTTTTTAACTGTAAACATTGTGTCTTTTGTAATCCTTTTATTCCATTTCCTTAAAAACCGTGTAAAAAACTTTTGAAGTTGGGACCGGTGGACCTGCTCTTAAAGTCTCCCTTAGCTTATCTCACGGCTTATCACGAAGAAAATACGCTTGTTGTTTCAATTATTTCAGCTACCTGTCGGAAGACTTGAGACATGCATATCATCGTCTAGTTGTAAATGTAAACATAAAAAGTCCCAGCAACCAAAATTTCAGTTCATGTTGCCTAGTGTGGGCTAGGCTTAAGATTTTAATTTGGTTTGTTTATAATATATTATATTAATCTATTTTCCCCTGTTGAATATATGCATAAAATCAATCATACAACTATAATAGTTGAATCTATTATTCGTATGTATTGTAAAACACAAAATATCAGTCGGATAATCCAATATATACACAGTTGAAATCTTCAGATTTAAAAATGGCCGACAATCAATCAAAAATATAGTTGAATATAGGCGAAATATTGTTGGAAAAACTACTTTTCCCCCTGACTTTCATGGATCCATGGATTCTTTCGTAGCTGACGTCGGCTTGGAGTCGCGCTGCATGCGATGAAAAGATTTCCTTGCACCTCTGACTACAGGCCTATTTCTAAAAAGTAAAACCTAAGACATTCTTTCTCAGTTTGGAACAAAACGCTATTTTTATGACGTTGTTATAGATGTTTTTTTTTCTTATTCCTCATTGAGAATTCTAGGTTATTTTGTTCGAGATAGATAATTTAAAAACAGTTTTGGAGGTTAACAATTTATTAAGAAACAGTTGTAATTCAAATAAAATAAAATATTTGCATTAACATAACAAACGCTTGGGTCAAACATTATTTTGACAGTTTGATTGATACGCGGAAAATTATTTTGAAATTCTGTCGGCCAAAGAAAAAATAACGAAAATTGTTGGCACTAATGATAACGATAATGATGTTTGGCAACAATGAAGTTGTAGGACGTTAACAATATCACCTCTTTGTGATATTTGATGTACTTATAGGATTTGGAACATTTTCGGGTATGTTTAATCTAATAGACTTTTATCCTAGATTCCACATCTCGAGCCGTAGCTAAGGCGCACTCGATGATCGAATAGTCGGTCTTAAATCGTACCATCGATTTACGTTTGATAACGATCTTTAAGGCACACCGTTCAAGTAAATATTTCCATTTGAGTTTGCCTTTCTGCTGATCGGCCATTCGCTGGAACACTTCAAGTTTGCAGTTCAGGGTGTTTTCGGCTGCTTGATTCATGAGATGGCAATTCGTCAATGTACCGGTATGATCGGTGATATCCATCGGGATGTCAAAATAGGTACTGATGTTCTCCGGCAAACTTGAACACTCATTCCGAGAGCAGCGTGGTTCCGAGAGGCGCAAGATTGTTTTACAGTTGAGGCTGAAATAAGTTAAAAAAAATAAGCAAATGATGTTTAACGAATCGATAACGTGAAATCGTGATATCAACACTATAATCCAATTCGCTTACCATCGTCTACTGGTCAATTTGGAGCAGCCGTCCAAATCAAAACGAGTTACTACTGCGTAACATAACGCAGTAAAGTGTTCTTCCTCGCCTTTGAGGTCTCCTTCGGCTCGATCCAGAATCTGCTGTATTGTCATAACAGCTGTTATTGAGATAGCTTAAAAGAAATAAAACTAAATTAGACTCAAACCTTTTACGAAAATGCCATTGTAAGACTCAACGATCAGGAGCACCATAGTGGCTACAGTTTAGAATGTCCAACTCCTGAGTAGGAACTTTCATAACATTAACTAATAGCCTATCGGTGGCTTCAAGCGCAGGATCCTCGGTTATAATCGTTTTACTGCTCATACCCAAACATACGGTTTTGTAGTACTGATTGTAATCGATTCGAACGTCGGTGATAAGTAAAACTGTGGTCATCGGAGTCCATTGATCAATTCTTTCAATGTATTCGGCATTCCAAAAACGCATGGCCATAGCTGAATGGCTAGCATCCATAATGATTACCTCTCGAAAATATTTTAACTTTCCAGATTTGGCTACGACAATCTGTTTCCGAGGTCGAACGCTTCGCACGACTACCATTATGTTAACGTTTTGTCCCGTTGCTGATTGGCCCCCCGCAGCTATATCTGCCAGCGGATAGGTATCTGCAGCCGAAACTGGGGCCACCGTCAGTAATTTCTTCATACGTTCTATGCCTGAGCCTTCGTGAAGCTTAATTTTGCAGTCATCCTGTTCTGACAGCGTCAAGCTGTACTGTGAAGTCGATCTCGGATTGTACTGTTCCGATCGATCGTGACTGGACAGAAGCACTTTGGGTCGAGTAATGTTGACCACATCGCCGATATGAAATAGATTATCGAACGAATCTATCATAACCTGGGTGGCCCATATAGTGCAGTTGATGGTGTCTCGTTCGCTGTCACGGATTGTTAGTGTCAGCACTCCCCGGGTGCCGGAGTAGGATCCACCAGTCGATTCGAAGTAACGTGCTTCACCTTTGGCTATGACAACACCGATTACAATGATATTCCTCGTATTTTGATCAATTTGATTGATACGTTTGGTAACAATTATTTCGGAAGACATATTTTTGCTTAGGTGATTTGAATGGCCACTTTGAACAAAATATAAATACTTTAAAAACTAAAGAGATTTAAGCGATTCAGACAAAAAATTTAAACGTTTTTAGATTGAAAATTTGGAAGTACTAGAGTGTCAGAACTTTTCTTGATGACAGCGTTGCCATTTGAAAAACATTACTCTGAATGATCCAGTTAATTAAAATTGTTGTTCAAAATTTTGGAGAATATTCTTATTATTATTAATAATTATTCTTTTTTCAACTTATTCACTATCGATTGAACCTAGTTACAAAATCTATTTCTATTGCTTTTTTGAGTTACTTTTTTTTGTTTCGATTATGGTCGTTTTACCATGTTTATGGCATTAGCGACTTTTATAAACGTTGCAGTTGGCGGATCGTTATTGAAAAAGTAATCCGGTGCAACTCTGTGCGCGATGTTTACTCTTGGGATCGATCTCGTGGACATCGGCTCAGGAGACAGACAACAGTAGACTTGTCAACTAAGCTATATCACAAGCCCTTTTTGAGTTACTGATCAAATCACATCTTTCATTTGAGGTTTAGATCGAGCTTTAGGTTCCCAAATTATCCCTTGAGAAAAAAATTAAATTTTTAAATGAAAATATTTTTAACCTGAACTATAGTTTATAACTGACAGGCTCACGTACTCATATAACAATAAACATTTAACATTAAACATAAATATTTTCCACCCGTTCTACAGATTTCAATGTGAGCGGGCATCACTGCATGCTGTCAAATGCTGTGTCTAGTTTAGTACTTCCTTTTTTTGTTTCCTATCCCTTGTTTTTGCCGTTTTGTTTTGTTGATCGCCTTCTTTCGTTCTCCCATCTTTTGGTTTTCAAACACTTTAGGGTAAACGAAGGGTTTTAGTCCTGGAATTATTTTATGCTATTCCAGTCTGTCTAAAAAATGAAGAGCTCAAATTTATGTTGTGCAGTTACATATAAATGATGGCAAAAATCTATGAAACAACTTTCTAATTAATGATAAATCTAATGGATATTTCACTGCAATGTCTTACCCGGTATTACGAAGGATGAAAATTCCAGAAACAATAACCCGGTCCTAATTACTTCGTTTACCCTATTTGTTTGGGGTCGTGTTTTGGGGGTTTTGGGTTGACGACATTGCACGCGTGTGTTTTGTCACGTAGTCCAGCTGGTCAGTTCCGCGTGAATTTCGAAAACTAACTAATTGAACTTTTACTAATTAACTTGGTATGAATAGTATTTTATTTGTTCTTTTACCTTTTTATTCGAATCATTTTCTGCCAATCTACAGATTGACCATCAATGTTAAGGATAGGCGAAGGTAGAACTGATTATCCATAGAAGGTAACAGCAGGAAAGGCGGTCAAACGATGGCAGCATCAGAGGTTCAAACGGCAGCGGTCCTTGCCTCGCCGGATGTTACGATAGTTAAAGCTAAACCTGTGAGGAAGGTGTTTAAAGGAGCCACCAGAGTGATAAATAAAATACCCCAGTCGCTGCTGAACGACCCTGAACTGAACAATGCTATTGGGGTGCT
Organism: Uranotaenia lowii; assembly: GCF_029784155.1. Classification (NCBI taxonomy): domain Eukaryota; kingdom Metazoa; phylum Arthropoda; class Insecta; order Diptera; family Culicidae; genus Uranotaenia; species Uranotaenia lowii. Next base: position 271,079,177 of record NC_073692.1, read on the forward strand.
GCCGACAAATTATAACTTCGAATTGCACAAAACCATCTGGCGCATCCGGGAATCGGGCGCTAAAAGAGTGGCGCTGCAATTGCCGGAAGGTTTGTATTATATTTTTTTTTTAAATAAAGTTGTTGATAAAAGCATTTTGCAAACTATTCTGAAAACGTTAATTTATCTTAAAAAAGTTTCAAATTCTGCTGATTGAAATATCTAAATTAAACTCCAAATTTCTTTGCAGGACTGCTTATGTTTTCCCTCATAATCAGTGATATTATTGAACGCTTCACCGAAGCTGACACAGTCATAATGGGCGATGTTACTTATGGCGCTTGTTGTGTGGATGACTTTACGGCAAAGGCTCTTGGAGCGGATCTGCTTGTTCACTACGGTCACAGCTGCCTCATTCCGGTTGACCAAACAGTTGGCATCAAGGTTCTGTATGTGTTCGTAGATATTAAAATTGACGCCCTACACTTTATCGAGAGTGTGAAACTGAATTTTTCAAAAGAGCGTAAGCTGGCCCTCGTGAGTACCATTCAGTTTGTGGCAACACTTCACTCGGCGGCAAAGGAGCTACGGGAAGTTGAATACGACGTCACTATTCCTCAATCCAAACCACTCAGTCCAGGAGAAATACTCGGCTGTACCGCCCCTCGACTGGCTGACGAAAGAATTCTGATCTACCTGGGCGATGGAAGATTTCACCTGGAAGCTGCAATGATAGCGAATCCTCAGCTAGAAGCTTACAAATATGATCCCTACGAGAAAAAGTTCACCCGAGAACACTACGACCACGCTGAAATGCGAAGAAACAGGAAAAAAGCCATTGATGCTAGTAGAGAAGCGAAGAAATTCGGCCTCATTCTTGGAACCCTAGGTCGGCAAGGTTCTACAAAGGTTATGGAGCATCTTCAGCGCCGGCTAAAACATCACAAAAGACAAGCTGTTATAATATTGCTCTCGGAAATTTTTCCTAGTAAATTGGAATTATTCAAAGATATTGACGCATTCGTTCAGGTCGCCTGCCCTCGTTTATCAATCGACTGGGGGACTGCTTTCCCGAAACCACTGTTGACGCCTTACGAACTCTCTGTGGCACTGGGAGATGCCCAGTGGAAACTGGACGAAGCAAGTGTTGAACAGAATAATCCCGAAATCAGTAACTCGTCGTCACAACACCCCGAAGCTTACCCAATGGATTTTTATGCCAATAAAAGTCTCGGTGAATGGACCCCCAATCATAAGCCGTTGGACGTATGTGAAAATTCTTTGGACGGAGGATGCTGTGGGAAGTGTACTGAGGAAAAAAATCAGCCTAAGAAATGATAATCATTGATGTCTGATAGCTTAGATTATGTTTATTTATATTCCTAAAAATATAAATCCATTGAACATCTTAAACTATTCATGCCGTCTTTGAATTGACCTGATATCTTGTTGGTTACGTTTTCCCTTTTTTCGCTTTCTTTGTGTGAGCAAGCAGTATTTTGAAACGATGCCCTCGTCGTGTTTCTAAAACGCAACGATACATTCATTGGATTGAATCCAATGGTGTTGTTCCTTTAGAATATTTTTTTATGTGTCTTTTCAATGGCTGACAACCAAACGGAAAAACACTAGCTATACGCTTCATATTTGCGTTATCTCTAACCACGTGTTGCTAGAAGAAACAGCTTGAACCAGTTTAAACTGTATGATGACTCTTTTCGCAGTCTACCTTCGATAATTTCAAGTAAGGTAGGGCAGGAAAAGTACAGTACCTGTTGTTTTTCCCTGACCTGGTGTATCTCACCTGAGATCATAATTTTTATTTTTCTTTAATTCAAACACATAAACATCAATTTGTTTCTCTTTTGCCTTCGCTCACATGTAACGTATAGGTTGTCCATAGGGCGACTCATGGGTGACTAATATTCGATATAATGCCTAGCCCGTGGAAAATTTTTACGATCGTAGGTCGTATTTTGTGACAACGATTCGGTTGTCATCTCTTAATTTTTAGTTTTTTTTCCTAATAAGTGACCGCCGATTTCGTCTGCTGGCCGCAGGCCAAATACTCGCTCATAGCCATAGCCAAAAGAGGAAAAATTAATTCATTCATTTTTGCCTACATACAGTTGGATGCCATGAGAAAAAATAAAAATATAAGTTGGGATACACGAAAGTTCTTTCAGCCCAATATGTCAGCAGAAGTATGGATCGGTTAATTACTAACCTAATTCTGTTTCAATAACAATCCCAAGCATGTTTATCAAGCACCGGTAATTCGGTTAGACTATTTTAACTAATTTGCGCTCGTTTGCATCTGACAGGGCGGAATTTTCTAGGTTTACAGTTGATGTGAAAATTGTGCAACTTGAACGTGCCACTTCTGCCACTTGAAAGTGTGAAAAGAATTATGCCCTTTTAGTTGCACCCGGTTGGATTAAGCGAAATCTCTTGTTTATAAAACAGGCAGATCACACGATGCCAAGTTTATCTGGGCGTGATTAATGAGTTCATATTTAGGATCAAACGCTCGGTAAACCCACCTGAATTCATTCTAATGACCGTGGCTTTTCTCTCGGCAAAGAACGTTTCCTTTGAGCAAATCGACGCGAAAAAATAAAAAATAATACGTTTTAGTAGGTACTTATTCCAGGTCTTGTTGATAGCATACATTCTATTTTTAAAGTAGGTAACAATAATCTCAAACAATAAAAATAGGTACTGGATTCACTTTTAACTCTTCGTCAGAAATTGTTTGATCACTTGGAAAACTATTGGTGATAGACCCTGGTATATCGCAGCATGCTCTACTAAATCAGCTTGTGTACTAATAACCCTGTCCGTCAGTTTGTATTATGTTAAAAATTGGTTTCCTAAAGTATTCGGTTTTCCACCAGGTGCAAGGATATTTCTATAATCAGAACAAGAGGAGGGATAGGTTTGGATTTCGTTTTTAACAATTTTGTAAGTACTTAAACAATTTCGATAAATATATTTCTAAATGTAGAATAAATATTTTTGGGGATTTTAAACCGGTTTGTAAAAAAATCGCGCAAAGTAGTGAACTTTGAAAAATTCCAGTAAATTCAATTTTTGTTGCATCGAAAATCTGAAGACAGTAAAATGATAGAATTTTAATAAATTTTGTAGTCATATTTAAAAAAAAACTCTACCATCGCTCAAACAGTATTTACTAGCAATCGAATGAAAAGTAGGTTTTTCAGACCACTTTTTCAACCTTTTTGTGACCATTTCATGAAAAAAAATTAAAAAAATATTTCTTGGCTTCATGATGTAGGCATTACCTTCAGCTTTCATTATCAACGAACTAGGGATCCTTATTTAAAATTTATTTATTGCAACCTTCAAAAAGAGATCAAACGTCGATTAAACTTTATTCGTAATGAAAATTTTGCAAAATCAGTAGAGGACATAAAACCCTATTCAAAGCCATTTTGGAAATTAACTAAAATTCTGAAAAAGCCCCAGAAGCCAATTCCTACTTTGAAAGATTGGAATAAACTTCTTTTAACTAATTCAGAAAAAGCTCAAAAATTAGCCCAACAATTTGAGTCTGCTCATGATTTTAATTTAAACGTTGTAAGTTCAATTGATGCTCAAATTTCCCTTGAATTTGATGATATTCTTTCTAAACAAAATGTATTTGAAAGTTCTTGTGAGACAAATATTGATGAACTTAAATTGATTTTCAAAAAATTTAAAAATATGAAAGCCCCGGGGGAAGATGGGATTTTCTATATTCTTATTAAAAAGTTGCCTGAAAGCACTTTAATTTTTTTAGTTAAAATCTTCAATAAATGTTTTCACTTGGCTTATTTTCCAAATAAATGGAAAAGTGCCAAAGTAACTCCAATTTTGAAACCTGGAAAAAGTGCTTTAGAGCCTTCAAGTTGCTTCCTTCTTTAAGTAAACTATTTGAGAGAGTTATTTTGAATAGAATGATGATCCACATTAATCAGAATTCTATTTTCCCTGATGAACAATTTGGTTTTCGTCATTGACATTCTACTAGACATCAACTTTTGAGTGTAACTAATATGATGAACGCTAACAAATCTAAAGGTTGTTCAACTAGTGTTGCTCTTCTTGATATTGAAAAAGCTTTTGACAGTGTTTGGCACAAAGGTTTAGTAGCTAAAATAGCTCGATTTGATTTTCCTGTATATCTCACCAAAATTATTCAAAATTATTTGACTAGCCGAACCTTACAAGTAAGCTATCAAAATTCATGCTCTGAAAGGACACCCATTAGAGCTGGTGTCCCTCAGGGTAGTATACTTGGGCCTATTTTATACAATATTTTTACTTCTGATCTTCCTGATGTACCAGAAGGAAAAGGTAGAAGATTATTTGCTGATGATACTTTGCTTTCAGCCAAAGGTCGAAATTTACGGGTGGTACGCAGTAGATTGCAACAAAATTTAAATTCCTTTTTGAATTACTTGAAAATGTGGAAAATTTCTCCTAACGCTTCCAAAACTCAACTTATTTTATTTCCCCATAAGCCAAGAGCTCAATTTTTAAAACCTAATGAAAATCATTCCAAAATTTTTAATGGGGTTTCATTAGAATGGTCTGATCACGTGAAGTACTTGGGACTCACACTTGATCGGAATCTTACTTTTAAAAATCAAATTGAAGATATTCAATCTAAATGTAATAAATATACTAAATCTCTTTATTCTCTCATCAACAGGAAATCCCGACTGTGCCTGAAGAATAAGATGCTTATTTATAAGCAAGTGTTTCGACCAGCGATAATGTATGCAGTTCCGATTTGGTCTAGCTGCTGCGCGACGAGGAAGAAAGCCATCCAGAAGATTCAGAACAAGGTTCTGAAAATGATTTTGCGGCTTCCACCTTGGCACAGCACCGAAGATCTTCATCGGATTGCGGGCATTGAATCTATCGAAGAGATGGCCAACAAAATCATCTCCAACTTCAGAGGCAAATCGATGCAGTCTTCCATCGCAGAGATTCGTTCTCTTTATAATTAGTTTTATTTTAGGATAGTGTTTAGTTTTAAGTTTAAAATATTTTTGCCATTACAGGATGTTCTCCTACATTAAATACTTGATTGCGCTCAGCAAATTTAAATCTTATAAATAAATGTTTATTATCTAGTTAACTATAGGGCTCAGAACAGTTCATTATTGAGCTGAACACCTAATTTTATGTAATAATGTAATATAAATGTAATGATGAATTGATACAAATAAAGATATATTTAAAAAAAACCTTCAGCTTTCATATGCATAAGGCAAATATTTTTTTGGACGTGTAATATATGAACTACAGTGTGTGGGTCAAGGATGGACGAGAGAATACTTCTATGGATTCTCTCAGGCCAGGCTCGACCATCGCCAGCAGTAGCAACGCGTCATTCGACTGAGCGAGTTGCAGCGTCGGTCCGGAGGACGACATTACCTTGGTGGGTGATCTCATGGTGCATCTGGATTGCACATTTGGCGACCGACAGGACTGAGAATATTTACAGATTGTAGTGATAAAGTGATTAGTGCGTTTTTTTTACGTCGGAAAGTTTTATCGTACAGTAAAAGAACCTGGGGCAGAGATCACCCACCAAGGAGAAAACAAAACACCAGAATCGAAAACGACCAGTGTTGCGGATAGTACATATTGTTCATCAGTTATGTACAATTGACTCAAAAGGGAAAAATCGAAAAATTATTGAAAATCGGAAGTCAAATTTCAGAGACAGCCAATTGCAGTTGTGTTGGTGAATTTATAATTGCGTATTGGGAGGACCGCAAAGATCAAATCTGCGTGTTGAGAGGACCGCAAAAGTAGAGTCAGCGTGTTGTGAGGACAGCTGAATTGAATATTATTGGCGAGTTGAGAGGACAGCCAATTATCTGCGTGTTGGGAGGACCGCAAAGTAGAATCAGCGTGTTGAGAGGACAGCTGAAATGAAATTAATGGCGAGTTGAGAGGACAGCCAATTATCTGCGTGTTGGGAGGACCGCAAAAGTAGAATCAGCGTGTTGAGAGGACAGCTGAAATGAAACTAATGGCGAGTTGAGAGGACAGCCAATTATTTGCGTGTTGGGAGGACCGCAAAAGTAGAATCAGCGTGTTGAGAGGACAGCTGAATTGAATATAATGGCTTGCTTATATGACAGCCAATTGTTTGTGTGTTGGGAGGACCGCGGAAGTAAAAGAGGATGGCCAATCATTTGAGGGTCTGAGAGGACCAAAGAACTAAAATCAGCTGAATTAAAACAAGTGAATTGAAGAGGTAGGAAATAATGTGCGTGTTAGAAGAACCGAAAAGTTAATTCAGCGTGTTTAGAAGACAGCTGAATGGAGAATGAGATGACAGATAATAAGCTTTATATTAAGGGAGATTTGAAAGAAAGATTATGAAGTACCAAGTTGGTTGTAGAAGAAGATGATCTCACGGAAACAGGACGTTATATTATAAAGAGGAAGGGAAACATGGAACATGACAAGATACGAACGATGAAAAGCTATAAAGAAAAAAGAAGAGTATGAAAAACGGTTAAATAATAAATACAAAAATTAATTTATTGAAGAAGAAGAAGAAGATAGATTAATAATAAAGCGATCAGAAAGTGAGCTGTCAGAGCGATGAAGCGGGTCAAAGTAACAAAGACGAAAAAATATGGCAAAAAAATAAACAAATAAGGGAAGAAGTAAAAACACTTAAAAGATCTTTCGTATCTAGTTGATAAAAAAAAGAACAAAAAAGAGCCCGTAAAAATAACAGCCTGATAAGATGGAAGTGAATATAGGTATAGCTAGGAGGAAGGAACTATTACGCTGTTAAATGGATAAACAACCATTATAACTGTAATGATTTGTATTAAAATGAATATCTAATTGGATGCAAGAATATTCTAGAAGAAATTCTATCAGTTAAGATGGATGTTCCCACATTTTATTCATGAGAGTTATATGTTGAATGCAACCCTGAAAGATAACGAAGAACCATTTTCGTGGATAGCCAAAACTCAAGAATTCGTTGGAAAGAATATTTAAAATAGAATGGTGTTTACAAAACTAACAACACTTTTATGGAAGGAGGATACTCAATTCAATGGAAGTTCGTTTGTGTTCTCATGGAAAAAAAGTTTGAAACAATAATATTTAAAAAAAATAAACTATTTGGCAATCCTGGCTTGAGCTTTTCGCAGCTGATCAATATAACATGGCCTCGCTGTGGTCAGTGGGGATTTAGTCTTCCCAAAACTTGAGAGAGTTAGCTCTATCTGAGCTTGCATATGTGTGTTAACTGACGACAGTAACGACCAGCGTTGTCAGATCTACGGACTTTAGGCATTTCTTCGGAGCTACGGATCGATGCTCAAAATCAACGGACATTCAGCATTTCCTACGGATTTTCTACGGATTATCGAAAATTAACGGGATTCTACGGATAAACCAAAATCCTACCTGACGACCATAAAAAAAAGCTCATCATGTTTCATTTAGCAAAATCAGTACATTTTTCGATTTTCGTCAAACTACGGAATTGAGCGGTTTGCAATCTGGCAACGCTGGTGACGACTACGCTCAAGCGAAACGCAAAAAAAAATGGCTAGCTCATCTGTGCGTCCATGAGATAACGATACGCCGCCGTTCTTGGCTTTCTTTTCTGCGGAGAGGGAGGGGATGAAGATTAGAATCCGCTCTTTCCTTTTCAAAGAGACGCATATCCTCCCACTAATGTATTGTTGTGTAGGTAAATCGCTACGAAAGCTCTCAGCAGCAGCGAACGTTTCCCAACAGCGACACCGACGTCCATCAACGACGTCCTGGCCCCTGGGCATTCAGAAAATGAAAGCGCTGAAACAAAGTGAGCGTGCGGCGCTAAGAGAGTCACCTCCTTCTCACCTAGAGGAAGCCTGGAAACATTTAGGCGTTTCCATCAGGCTCAATGACATGGTTTTGTGCTTGCACGACAGCATATATTAAGGCGCATTGTTATTGCGCAAAGTGATGAAATTCTGTGATTGCGGATACCATGTTTGATTGAGCGCGCATTCGGATTGCGTGAAATCCTTACGTGTTTGTATAATGTGTAGTGTCCCTGAAAGATGTTTTTTTAAATGAAATTCAAATAAAACTAAACATATAGGTATGTCACAAAGTCTCTCGGTTTCGTTTCTTCAATATCTTGAAAAATTTAAGGGCTAGTCGCGACGATATTATTGGATTTGATCAATGGTCGCCCGTCAGCGGAAGAAAGAGCAAAGGAAAAGCGATCATAAGCTCAATAAGTGATTTTAATTGTTTTTTTTAAAGAATCGTAACTCGATAGGCTTGAACCCTGCACAAACATTTTTAATTTTTTTTTTCTTCTTTCCCGAGAGGAAGGGAGATGTGTGGGTCAAGGATGGACGAGAGAATACTTCTATGGATTCTCTCAGGCCAGGCTCGACCATCGCCAGCAGTAGCAACGCGTCATTCGACTGAGCGAGTTGCAGCGTCGGTCCGGAGGACGACATTACCTTGGTGGGTGATCTCATGGTGCATCTGGATTGCACATACAGCAGTTTTCCTGGGACATGTTTTTTCGGATTTTTTTCTTTCATGCTGAATAACGAGAAAACCAGTAGAGTAGCTTTAGCTATATATAATGTTCTAAACACAGGCGCGGTCCTATGGGGGGGGTGATCGGGGTGATCACCCCCCCCCCCCCAAGCGGCAAAAAACCATTACAAAATACTCGCAAACGCTGGAATTTCTATGAAAAGTTTGAACATTTTCTAGTGGGTGTTCTTTGGAATATTCAAAATTTTCCACTCCGTGGGGGTGATTGTTAAGTTAAATAAAATAATTTATTAATTTCTTAAATTCTCAAAATCAGAAACAATTCGGTCCACAAAACTAAACCAGCTGTAACTTGCAATTCCCTTTTTCACCAAATTACTTTTGTCGAAATTGCTGACCATAGAAGCATCATTTATGCATTTTTATACAATCACATCTATTCAATTTTCTAAAAATACTAAAAATACTACTTCTTAAATTAGAGGTGATGAACAAAACCTGATAAAAATTGAGTTCAGGAATTTACCTCCAAAAACAGGTTTTAAAACAACGGCTCCAAAAACTTGCCTATGTACTAATTTTTCCTAGATGAGATAAAACCAGTGATAATAATATCCTGTCATAACTCGACTATTATCTCGGGAGCAAGGACTTTTCATTGAAAAATAGAAATGAACCCTTTATTATTTTTTTTTTCATTTTAAATTATACATTATGTTTGAAAATATTGAATGCATGAAGCAAAAATAAAATTTTCCACTTTTTTACTTAATCATTCGTTTCAAATTTGTAGCTATATCTTTCGATTCAGTTCCAATAAACTTTAAAATCTATGAGAGCTTGAAATTTAAAGAAAACAAATAAAAATAAAGTTCGGAAAGCTGCATACCTAAGAATTTGATTTCAATGTTTATGTTTTACAAATAAATTTATTTTTAGAAATTGAAGAATCGAAAAAAGAGTTTATATTAATTAGTTTTTTCGAATCACGTTTCAGCAATATACTTCAGAAAAATAATAAAACATTCAGATTTAAATTCATAGTAATTGTTGACACCTTCTCAAATAAACGTTTGGATTTCCAAAGGTATTGTTGGAAAACGAGAATCACTAAAATTTTGATGAGAGTTTTGTGGTGGTATAAAAATATTGTGGATAACTAGAGAATTTTTTCACAAGTGTGTATTTTTTCATTTGTTAAATTACATTTAGAACCTCTAATTAAATTAAATGAAATTTGAAGGGAAGAGGAGAAGAATTGTGCATCATGGTCGTGAAATATTGTTTTTTTTTTTTTAAAGAAGTATATCTAATCAAATTCATTCATTACTTTGAAGATTAACCACTTAGATAAAAAAAAATTGTTTGAATCATTACAAATTGCTGATATGAAATATTTTTTCAAGAACCTAATTTCATCCTCTATTTTTATCCAAATAGTTAACTCCACATTCAAAAGGGTTTTAAAAAAAATTACATGACCACAGAATTAACTCTTTTTTAGATGTAAAGAATTAAAGAGCTAATTTTGATTTACGTTGGTGCCCTCATTATTTTCAAATAGGTTAAAAATTATTCAAGAAAATTCTGCATTTTTCTGACAAAACTTTGAAACACTACAATTAAAATTAAAATTAAAGGTTCATATCACATTTCTTTCCGCAAGAACGCTAGTAATTTTGACTTCTGTGAATTTTTTTTATTGAAGTTTTCTGTTTATTTACTGTTCCGAATTTTGTAAAACAACAGACTTTTAACGAATGTTTAAAGAAGTAATGACATTTAAGATATTTGTCAAAGCAGAAACCAAATCGCCTTTCAGACTTCAGCAAATTTTTTAAATGAATAAATCTTTGTTTTTTTAAACTTTCTTTAGTAATGTCAGAAATTCTTTTCTTTCAGAATTATAAAACTCTGTAGATTTTTTCTAGATCACTCATCATCATCAAAGTAGTATTCCTTAATTGAATAAAGTTTAATAAACAAGTTCAGAATCAGTTTTTTTACGTTAACTTGTAAGTTCATCAGTTATCAATGTTTGATTTCACTAAAAACTGATTCTTTTTAAAACTCCCTATATACTCCATATCACCAAAACGAGAGGTGATAAACAGATAAACAAAATCCTGTTGAAGATTCGAGTTCAGCGCACCAAAATCTACTAAATCAATCATTAAAGCATAGACAACAAAATATCTCTTGCATTATTTTAGTAAGACGTTTTCATTGGAAAAATCATTTTCAAATGTTAAAAACTAATATTTTTCATCTTCATATTATATTTAAATTTATGAAGAGTTAATCACCGTGATTTTGTTAGTTAATTTTATTTATCGACCTTATCGGTGAAAATTAAAAGAACATAACTAAGAACATTTCAACATTATGAAAATTCTTGTTAAATAGAAAGTTAGAAATGTATGGATATTGAAAATGAGAGAATAGAATTTTATAAGAAGCATTTTAATCATATGTCATCAAATCATTCTTCATGGATAAAAAATAAACAAATAAATAAATAAATAAACAAATAAATAAATGAATGAACAAATAAAAGGGATCAGTTTCGTGTTTGATCATTCAAGAACTCTTCCATTTCCCTAATTGTACTTTGTCAGTGATGATGAATTGTTGTTGTATTTTAAGTACATAAAGTTATAACCGCGAACACAATCTAAAATTAATTTTTCTTGCCTTTTATAATGATTACTGGTTGAATTTGAATATTAATTAAGGATTTTATCTTTGATTACTTAAAAACTTGATGACTTGATAGAATTATTTATTTCATTTTTAAATTAATCATCTACTAATTACGAATAAATTCTCTGAAGTTCAAAATGGATATATTTTCCTCATCGATTATCACATTACAAATTGTGATTGAATAGTAAATCAAATGGATGACATTACAGAGGAATTTTTAAACCAAAACTACAATGAAATTAAAGAAAAGAAATGTAAATTAATACGGTTGATAATTTACATTATTATCAATAATTCTGACCTGATCTGATTTTTTGTAAGAATTTGAGTTTAATTTCTTATTAAATCTGGTGTTATATTTGATCTATTCTTCTTCTGTGCACTGATTGTTATGTCCAAAGCTTCAAATTCTCGCTTTATTCCAATTTTTAAATCGCATTCCGTTTCTGATGTTCTGAAAATACTTGCTTGATTTTTTTTGTTCAGAATAAGAATCAACATTTCGAATGGTTTAATAATGACTAACCAGAAATAAAATTGATTTTAAATTTTGATTCTGATTTATCGTATCAGTAGGGGAGAATGAGGATACTTGATACCTGGGGATACTTGATTCCTTAGCTAAATCTCGAAACTGGATCAAATGTTCTAGAAAAATGTGCCAAAATGGGCAAAATAACAATGCTTGTAGTTTAAAATTTTTTAACAAAATAATTGTTTGAGTAATTGAACTATGTTTGAAAAATTTCACAAAATGTAACTTGAAGATCTTTTTTCATCACTTTAAAATGTTCCTTACATGGGAAAATTATGAAAAAAATATTTGTTCAAATGTATCAATCGTTCGAGCGTAAAATGAACTTCATATTGCCATATTTTCAAAGCAATGGAAAACTCTCAACTTTTTTCAGAAAAAGTTTTCTAAAATGTTGATTATGGGTATAATTGATCCCCAAGAGTTGGGTACAATTGATCCCCCTTCCAAACGGCATATTCTTCTTCGAAATTACTTATATTTATCCAAAAACTAATATTTATCAAACAATTGTCTGAAGAAAAGAGCAAAAATAATTAATTTTCTCTTAATTATAAAAAAGCGCCTTTAAGTATGCAATGTTATAAGCGTTGAGATAAAGTTATAGAATTTTCTTCTTATGTCTGCTATAAATTGTGAAATGAGAACAAACATGACCAAAATAGTCAATTAACATTCTATCTTGGGGTTTTGTTTGATTTTTATACAAGGATTAGGGCTTTCTGAATAAAAGATCAAGTCTCCCCTAACTTCAGAAAAATCGCATTTTTTTTACTCCCACAAAAATGCTTCTAGTTCATCAACGAGTTCAAGTATCGATCTAATTTTTAGAGCATAGAAACTTGAAGTTACAAGCTGTCAGAAAATGTCAAAGACGGCGAGTTGCTAATTTTTTCCAGAAAGATATGGTGAAAATAAGAAAAGGGGATCAAGTATCCCCACTCTCCCCTATCTTTTTTTTCGAGTTTATGTGATGATTATGGGTTTGAATATGGTTTTAGAAATGAATTTGCTTATTTATTGTCCTTTTTTGGTATTGTTTTAATTTCTAACAAAATTTGAAATTCGAACCCCCCCCCCCCATGGACGTGTCCATCGCACGGGTCTGTTATACAGCAAATATTAAAGTCTCATTTGAAACTGCACACAACCACCCCCCCCCCCCACTCGCACTCTCCAAACGAACGTTTTTTTCGCAATACATTTACGATATCGACTGATTTTTGAAAATTTGGAAAATCACCCCCCCCCCCCCCCAAGAGCCAGCTCTAGGACCGCCCCTGTCTAAACATATTTTACTGACATGACAAGGTTTCTATTGATATAAGTTTTATATAGAATTCGTAATCGTTCAAACGACTTAGATAGATTTTACTTTTGGAGTGTCAAATTGACACTCTAAGCAGGAAAAGGGAGTTTTTTTGTCCAGGCTTACAGTGTTCGTTCAAAATAAAGATACAATCATACAATATTCAAGAATTTTTGAAATCATTAGGGGTCCCCGAAGAAATTTTTGTATTTTGAAGCTTCTGAAAAAAGTTACAAGCCTTCAAACTTGCAATAGTGTCAAAATGACACTCTAATGCGCTGCCGCTATTCGCAAGACTGTCCCATATGCATTTTCGTCATTTTTCAGTTTATCTCAAAAATCGTTCAAATACAGTTAGTTCTTCAATTTATACTAAAAACTTTCATAACTTTGTTCTCAACATATTCGAAAAAAATACCAAGTCATGTCTGTCCCATATGAAATGTACCCGCAAAGCTGTCCCATATGTCTAGTTTTACAGAATGCTTTTCAAATGCTCCTCTTATATACGTTAATTTAACAAATATTCATAGAATGTGTGCGACAAAATAAGCATTCATTAAAATTACGGGAGTTAGACTAGATAAAACAGTACAGTAAAGTCAAAAATAACAATTTCCATAATTTTTACAAACTAAGTTTAGCCTAATGAGTAAATTCCACCAAACTGTTTTTTTTTTCAATTTTGCACGAGGCTTATTGAAATTGTTCGTTATAAAAGATGGAAAATAGTCAGCTACAAAGCCATTTTTTTAACAAAAATTATGTAGTTTTTACGTAGCCACAACGTGCAGATTATTCTGCTCGTTGCATCACTTCTATCTAACTGAAGAAAATTTTTTTAGTCAAAAATCAATTCAGATTGATTGTAACTCTTGTTGGGCAGAAATATTACGAACTAAACTGTCCTAATAGGGTAACGGACCTATTTTGGACCGCTTTGGGAAGTGGCTATGCTATTTTCTGAAATAAAAAAGTACATGTTACAATTTTTGGCTGCTTTATCCATTCATTACAAAGATACTGGCTTTTTTTATCGAAACATATCGTCGTTTGTTGCAATGTAACAAGATTTAAGCATAAAAACTCGTTTCTTCGATCATTACTCTGGTCGGTATTTTGGACCACCAGATTTCTATTTCGGACCACCCTCTGGACCTATTTTGGACCATCCTTCAACTAAATAAGTTTTTTTTTTCTAAATTTTGCTATATTTACGACAGCGATTGATGCGCAATTATGCTACTAATTCAGTTAATCTTTTCCTTTCTTATTCTAGTAGTCGAGTTTTGTTTGTTCACGTTATTTCCTTCCTGAACTAACTTTCTTCAATTTTTCTCAGCCTCTATTTAGCTACACATGTTTGTTGAATATTTGCTACTACAACCATCTGTTGGCTTATCTTTAGGATCGATTTTTTGCGTTTTCCTTTAGGCGACCCAATGATTAGTTAAGAAAGTCTGACATCATCAACTCCGCGACGTCAATAAATGCATTTTGACTTTGAAAACCTTCGTGGATTTGTTTTGGCTTCGGTTCTGTAGAATACAAAGATTCAAATAAGATAAAAATGTGCGAGAATTATGGAATCTTTTTAACCATCTAAAAGTCAGGTTTTTTATCGCTGAAAAATTCGCAAAAGTTTATTTTTATCTTTGAAACAACTTTTGTTCTACGAAAAAAATTATCGTGGGAGTAAATTCTTCAACCGTTTTTTTTTCTTTTTTCATTTATTGCATAACCACAGGGACTGAAAAACTAGATTTCTAATATTTTTCGCTAGTAATTTTTAGACATTTTAAATTTTTTTTCTATGTTTTGAATCACGTTAAGACTATCTCATAGCTATAGTTGAATATACGATTTACTAAAATTGTCCTTCTATTAACTGAGATATTTGACTATTTCAAATATTCAACTCAGTTAGATATTTTTTTCCAACCCCTCCATTAAACGGGGTTTATATTTCGTCTCTTCTACCTAACCAAGTTTATTTTTATTTCTCAAAAATCAACCCTGTATGATTGTAAGTTTTAGACCAAACTGTCAATAATTTTTCATGAAGCATAAAAAAAAACGACTTAAGAAAAAATAGGTGAATGTCCAGTATTTTCATGTTTATAAGTTTCTTTAAGCTGTAGCTTTTGACAATTGCTTATCAAACAGTTGCCATTGATGTAGATAGTATAATTAACGTGGTTTAAAGCATAGTGTACAGAAAGTAAGTGAAAACAATGATTGGCTTGGTTTTATGTCGATTGAAGTGAACCCCGTTTAAAGGCGGGTTTGGGCTTTAGCAAACTTTCTTTATAATAAACGATTGAAATAGTAATTCTTTTCATATTGCCGTTCAACGTTTTATTACGTCCAAAAACATTTAACAGCATGTTGAATACTCAGATTATGTTGGGTGGTCCAAAATAAGTCACTAACGATTTAAATATATATAATAAATTTTCTGTTCTTCGAGCTCGCAAACTAGTTTTCAAGTGTTTTATCATAGCTGTGAATATGTTTGTAGTTGTTAAATTCATCTCAGCTAGGCAGAAAACTTCTTGGAAGTTTACTCCAATAATGGCACGTCCTCTAGAAATGGGCTCGATTTGGTTCAACTGTGAAAAATAAATACAATATTTTCAATTTTTTATCCTCTATCAGCTTTTTTAAATGGAATCTTAGATATGATTAAAATCATAAGAAAAAGCTTTTCCTATATTTGTTCAAAATTTTCATGATCAGCATGATTTATGAGAGAAATATTCGAAAAAAGGTGTAAGGTGGTGCAAAATATGTACCCGGTCCAAAATAAGTCCGTTACCCTATTCATCTCATTTTCCAGAAAATAAAAATAGGTATAGTATTTTAAAATGACTATTTAGATTTCATATTTTCTTCATTTTCAGTTAGCGTTAATATGTGTAATTTTTGTCATTCGATTGAGCTGTTTTAAAGGGTTAATCGATTCAGCTCCTAATGTTTTCTTCATATGGTATTTTCTAATCAATAGACGATATGAAACCAAAATCTGCACGTTGTCTAAGTGTTAAATCATTGATCTTACGTTAAAGAACACTTCCGTCCCACACTAAATCTCCTTGAGTGACAAGTGTTTATGATTGTTGTTTATGATTCGTTGTAAGTAATCGGTCGGTAAAGCATTTTTTTCCTGAAATTTATGACCAAACTGTTTTACTGCTGCTTGCAAAAGCAGATGAGAGGTGGAGATGCTGTAAAAGAGAGAAAAACAAATAAAAACGCCCATGATGATCTCTGAACGTGTTTGGTACCGTTAGGTGCCTGAAGAATTCCCTTTAACTTATTCCTAAAATAAAAGATATTTCAGTATTCTTGTTTAATAATGTGCCAGCTCTTGACTCGACAGTGATTTCGAATTTTCGACTGATGTTCAACTTATAGCTTAGAAAAAAAAATAATACTCAAAAGAAAGAGAGTAAAAAGTCCAATATGAGTGGCCATTACGGTACAAATCGCGGGTGTTTAATAGGTGAAAATCGGGCCAACAAAGGAAAAGAAAAATAATTTGCAAATTTTTCGCATTCTTTCAAAGGTTGGATTGGCTCCACGTAAAGCCGTTGACCCAGACGGGATTAATTATTACAATGGTTTCTCATAAAAATGTGTTTTTGTATAGGTATGAGTGTTTTGGTTACATCAGCTATAATTTGGAATTCCGAAGCACTGCTTCAAAGATCATGCAGATATCTAGCCGTTGGAAACTGTTCGGACAAAAATGACAAAATGACAAAAATGACAAAATGACAAAAATGACAAAAATGACAAAAAATGACAAAAATGACAAAAATGACAAAAATGACAAAAATGACAAAAATGACAAAAATGACAAAAATGACAAAAATGACAAAAATGACAAAAATGACAAAAATGACAAAAATGACAAAAATGACAAAAATGACAAAAATGACAAAAATGACAAAAATGACAAAAATGACAAAAATGACAAAAATGACAAAAATGACAAAAATGACAAAAATGACAAAAATGACAAAAATGACAAAAATGACAAAAATGACAAAAATGACAAAAATGACAAAAATGACAAAAATGACAAAAATGACAAAAATGACAAAAATGACAAAAATGACAAAAATGACAAAAATGACAAAAATGACAAAAATGACAAAAATGACAAAAATGACAAAAATGACAAAAATGACAAAAATGACAAAAATGACAAAAATGACAAAAATGACAAAAATGACAAAAATGACAAAAATGACAAAAATGACAAAAATGACAAAAATGACAAAAATGACAAAAATGACAAAAATGACAAAAATGACAAAAATGACAAAAATGACAAAAATGACAAAAATGACAAAAATGACAAAAATGACAAAAATGACAAAAATGACAAAAAATGACAAAAATGACAAAAATGACAAAAATGACAAAAATGACAAAAATGACAAAAATGACAAAAATGACAAAAATGACAAAAATGACAAAAAAGGACAAAAATGACAAAAATGACAATGTGGTGCATATATACAGGAGTTATTTCTATGATTCCAGTTACTCTTAAGATCCATTCTTTAGCAATTAATCTTTAAAAAAATTGTAATGAATATTTTGTAAGAAAAACTGTAGGTTGATAAACCTCATTGTGGAAATTTGTAACTTTCAAAACTCTCAGTGATTCTGAGCGTATTCGAATTTCGAAAGGATTTTTCGATTTTACCAACCAAATGGTGTCTCAAATGCTGACTGCGCATGCCCTACCGAATGTCCTTCTTGCAAATGTGGGATCAGTAGGGAGATTCCCCGACTTCGAAACATTCCGTTGTCTTCCCCATTCAGAATTCACAACGGTCCGCGTAAGACGTCCTTTTGTCGCGTTCTTAGTCTGGAGGGTGGATTTTTCTACTTCCGAGAAAGTTTTCGATTGCAGAAAGTGTGTCAAAGGGTAAATCTACCTTCAGGCGTAATAGTGCGGAGTGATTCAAAGTTCAGTTTGTGAAATAAGGTAAGATATCTATGAGGGACCTTTTCCAAAAATTTTACTTGAGAAATTTTCGTGTATGCTTACAGTGGGGAGCAAAGAAAAAAAAGTATTAATTTAATCACTACCACATGTAAACGATGGCTGACGTACGCATGTATGTTTGTGGAGGAATTTTACCAACCCTTGTTTTTATGTACTGAAGTGCTCGGTGAAAGGATATTTACTCCTAATGTGATATTTTTTTATGAAAATATTCTTCTTTCAGTTGCCATTGACTCACAGTTGTGGTGTGATTTAATTATTTCCTTTGCTCACATCTATTCTAAAATAATGGAAATCTAATTGGAAAGTTTGTAAATTGTGCATGATTTGATTAAATCCTTGTCGTTTAGTTTAATATAAAATAAATGCTTGGTTCTTAATGAACGGGAGGGTGCATTAATAATAAGTTTAAAATGTTATTCAGAACTATTAATTCTTTGGAAGAGTCGATATGGTCTAGCGGATAGGCTGGTGCGAGGAATACCTGTAAGTGAACCAGCCCACCTGATTGACTCGTTCTTCCAAAATATATTTATGTACATACATCAACACACGCAATACATTGATCCCATCGCAGTTTATACGAAGCCATGGGGTCAGGGTATGGTGTACGCGTATTGGAGATTTGTAGAACTTAATAATCTAAAGAATGCATGTGAACACATACTTAGGCAGAAACTGCGGTGAATCCGTGCACCCATGGTGGATAACCAACACAAACAAAATAATACAAAATATACAAATAAAGCCCTCAGAGCCAAAGAGGTTTAAGTGGAAAAACTATCGATTTTGAATTAAAAGTGTCGAAAAATTTGCCAAATTTAAGCAATAATTGTTGATTTTTTCAGATTTTTGGAATTTTATTTACATGACACATTCAAAGCACCCCTCAAATGGAGAACCGATTTTCATTTTTTTAAGAATCCAGTATGTTATCGTTGAAATTTAGAAATTTTAGTACGAATAAAATATTTTAACAATTACTCTTAATTTGAAGCATTACTTTGTCAAAAATTTAGCTATTTCTAAAAAAAATATTGCAAAAATGATGTTAAAAAAGCTATCTTTTAAGCATGATATGAGATAAAAAATGATAAAGGTATCTATTTTCAAGCTTTGTGACGTCACGATTTTCTACTGTTTTTCAATTAATGATTCCTTGATTCCATATTGTCGAAAATTTAAAAAAAAACTTTATGAATCAGTTATATGTGATTTGAATGAAAATTTTGCAAAAAGATCAAGTTCTTCAAATCCGCTAATAGCTTGTATTACTTGCTGGCATTATGTTCAAACAAAATCAGTATCCATGAAATGAATGCAATGAGATTCAAAGAATATTTGAACATGGTAAACTTTTTAGATTAACTTTTTATATCAAACAAATTCGAACAACTTTCATAGAAAATAAATTTCTGATGAAATGTAGCTATATGAAACCTGCGAAACAGGAAGCAGGAAAAACTGGGTTCGTACGTTTTATCGGGAGCATATGCAAGTGCCTATATATGGGAGCCAGGACCAGGACGGATGGTGGTGAAATAACATCATCTTAAAAATAACCAGAAGTCTTCCTCAAAAATGCTTGAAAAAACGTTATCGTGGACATTTGGTTTGTTCGTTCTGAAAAGGAAAATAAGTTAAAAATCAACGGATTTAAACTATACTTTTAAATCGTCTACTATCAAAACAAATTGATTCAAGGCACTCAATCTATCATAACTTTGTCATTGTCATTATTATTGAAAATTTGAAGCCAGATCGTTGAGTTTTGGAAAGCATTATTCATTTATTTTATTTTTTAATGAAGAATTTTGAAAATCTCTTATAGTCCTCAGACGGATGTGAAGCAATAACTGTTTGTATTTACTGTATTGATTCATGGTTGTAATACAACCATTTTGGATTATTTTAAACAAAAGATTGAGGCTAGTTAAAATATTTTACTTTAAATTTTCAAATCGTTAACAAAACTGAACTCCAAATAACAATTTTTTTAGATTACATTTTTAAGAATATTATTATTGAAAAGAGATCAAAAGATGAATTGAAAGGATAATCACCGTCCTTATTTTGGATATCTCGCTTTATTCTTGCTTTCAAATATACTCGATTTCTAAATTAAGCGGAAAATAATGGTTTTTAGTACGTTATTTAATTTGTTTAAGCAATTGAGAGCTATTTTTCGCCTTCAAATGATTCTGGATAACGTTTGTTTTTCCCAGTTTAGTTCAGTTTTGTTTCATCATTTCAAACAAAAAAAAAAACAATATTTCGTTCATTTATTTCTTACTGGATA
Source organism: Uranotaenia lowii (assembly GCF_029784155.1). Taxonomy (NCBI): domain Eukaryota; kingdom Metazoa; phylum Arthropoda; class Insecta; order Diptera; family Culicidae; genus Uranotaenia; species Uranotaenia lowii. The sequence goes on from NC_073692.1 coordinate 271,099,590, forward strand.
AGGCGCCTGTTTTGTTTGAGAGTTACGTGTCATTCCATCATCAGCCTTACTTCACTTTTCAGGGATGAAACTCGGATAAAACTTTCTTCCTGATCAGTTGTTGAAAAATTTAGCTGCCTAACCATTTTTCGTCTAAGGCTGGGTTGTCACCGGTTTTTGGAAATATAAAAACAAATACTGATTAAATCATACTAAAAATTATCGATAGAGGGATGATGTTAATTCCTGGCGCATTTTTTCATTGTGGTTACCGGAAAATTGGTTGGGGAACTGAGTTTGACCATGTTACGTAGAGAAAAATAAAGAATTAAAAGATGTTTAAAACGCTGCATTTGAAATAATTTAAATTTGAATTTAGAGAAATTATGATCTGGATCCTTGCTTTTAAGTGAAATATCATGTGTATTTTAAGAGTGAATTTGGGTTCAGTGTAGGATTTGGTTCTAGTTAGCCAATTTGTTTGAGCGTAGGAACAAACGATTGTCGTAATTAAGTTATCGATTATATTATTCTCATTCAGAGTATTCGAACGTTAAAAATTGAAAATAATATGATTTAGCTAGAACTTTTTGAAAAACTGCCCAGCTTATATTTTTGCTATCACTTAATAACGCTTTTTTAAGATTGATCAGAAGTTTCAAACGGATAACTAGGAAGTTTAGGAGCTTGGGAGTATAAAGCCTTCAAGTGGCCAATCGCTCACCAAGTTGATATTCCATGCCCCATTACCCGTACCCACTAATTTCCAGAGTGAGATTAGGGAAGATTTAGCGTACAGCCGCAAAACAAATCATCTCATATGCTTTCCGTGGTCTGTTCCCACAAATTTAGCATTGGAGCTGAGTCGACTCTAGTGACCATTAACAAACTTTCAATAGATCGAAGGCTTTTGAAATTATCATTTATTTTGCCTTCCCTTTGCAATTATATAGGCGTCAAACGGGGCATCATGCAACAGCGGGGTTAGATGCAACATTTATATAACACCACTCTGAATCAATTTTTTATTGAATGTATTGTAATAAAGTTATCGTTTTCTGATTACAAAATGATGATGACATAATTTCTCGCATCTTAAGCTAGTTTTTTAAAGTAAAAACCGTAAAAAACTTTACCCAGTATGACGGACGGGCTTGATAATATTAACTTATAACTTTTTACTGGTTTCCTCATACTATACCAACACTGTTGGTTTAAAAATATGTTTTCAAACAATCACTAATTTTTTTAAATAAATATTTTTATAATTCAGTTAAGTGTCTGGGGTAAAATGCAACAAAATGCAAATCAAAGAAACACCTTGTAAATCTCGTTTCCATGTGCTGAAATATGAATGTTTTGCATCACGTGTTTGTAAACATTGAAACTTCTTTCATCCAAACATTTATTTTTATGATTTCCGCTTGTAGGATTTTTCGTAGTATTATTTAACCCCTAAATGTATGCAGCATCGTTATTTCCAGAAAAAAAAATGTGAGAATAAGTTTCCACAGACAAAAGGATTACTGCAATCGGTGTTTTCATGCGTAATGTTCTTTAAGGCATCGCAAATATATAAAAAAAACTATAAATTTTCATACTTGTTCATAAGATTTTTCATTTAAAGCAAAGTTTGTTGCAAATTACCCCATTTTCTGAAGAGGGTGAAAATCGCATGTTTTTAGATAATTAAAAATAACCAATAATTTTTCTAACTACGCCAGTTTGATGTCCCGTCATCCTTAAAACTTTTGATGTAGGATTGACTATGAACAAAAGTTTTTTAAAAGCCATTGAAGTTGTAAAATTGTAGCAAGTTGCCCCAGTTGACGGTATTAACTAGAGATGTACCGAATATTCGGTCGGCCGAATATTCGGCGCCGAATACCGCCAAAAAACCGTTAAGCCGAATATTCGGCTCACCGAATAGTTGAACTAGGTATTCGGCCGAATAGGCCGAATAGGCCGAATATTTATTTTTTTTTTTTTAAATTTAAACAAAACAGACTTGTAAAATTTTTCAACTGATGTTGGATAATTTATAAAATATCCAAAAGTAATGTTAAAAAAGCTTTTAAATAACCAAAAACTAATGGTTTCAGTAAAACATTTTAAGTGTACCCGTGTATTTTTCACTTTAAATAGGATTATATATCGATTATACTTCTTGATATATCCAGGCTTGTCCATAAACCAAATAAAGAATTCGAGAAAAGTTAAATCTAACCGGGATGGACAGATATTTTTTAAACTTTCCGGATTTTACTCGGGTTTATTCAGATTTATTGCTAAATCAAATAAAAAACTGAAATGTCTCTTTGAAAATTTTTAAATTTTGCGTTACAAAACGATTGTTTAGAGTAAATTTATTCGTTAGATACGATTTGAACACTGCTGTTGTGATTCGATGAAAACTTTAAATTTCAAGTAGTTTTATTTCTTTTCCTTTTGTATGTCTGAGAATGATGCCTACACCGCAAAAAAAAAGTTTGTGATTTTACATCGAAAATGTGCACATAACCTGAGTCGCAAATGGTACTTAATATTACATCATTTTGATGTACAAGATAGGTTATTGAATGAATGAAATAGATTTTAGAGCTCGAAAAATATGTACCGAAACTTTTTATGAAATCGTAAGCCGTTTTAATTTAAGATATTATTTTAATTTTTACTTTTAACTGATCAAACTTTTTTTGAGATGTGGGTTAGTATTTGAGACTTAGGATTAAAATAAATGTTTCTTTTACGTGTAGATATAGGGATAACGTTATTTAATCAGATTAAAATGGCAATTCATTTTTCGTTAAATTTATTCACAGACTTGAGTTCACTTAATTTTTTATCTTTTGGGTAATTCATTATAGTTGTTTCACTGTATTATAAATTATTTAAATGTTCTGTTCAAGCTTGTCCGCGTAGCATAGAAAAAAATTTCCCTTTTCTGGCTATCCGAATACGGAGCACTTTTTCAAGCAAACCGAATCTCACACATCCAAACTCAACTTACAACATCCAAATCCTGACAACTTCGTTGCGCAGAAACTGCCGGTCTTTTCGCACAAGGCACTGAATTCCCGACTTATCATCACGATAGAAAGTTACCGCAGCATCCCTCGGTCAGCCAACATTTGTACGCGTAACAGAATACTGATCGATGAAATCCCATGTTGATAAACACTTCAATTCTGAAAAAATTTAATCAAAAATTTCACAGGGAGGAGAAGGAATGGAAAAAATACACACCTTTTCACATCTAGTTGTTGGAAGTCTCCAGATCTTTTCATTTGGTTGATGTCTTGTAGTGCAATTTTCTTCAAAACGACAAAAAGTGGAAATAAGTTAGGATCTATGGTTTTGCTATGATTTTTTATGAAAATTGATATGACTTACCAGCAGAACAAATCCTTCTGAGATCCGCAATATCCTTCTAACTTTTTGATGTTGAAATTTGTTTGAACGCCAAATTAGACATACATTGGCTACTTGATGTAATATTGCATATAAGATTTTGATATTACACTACTTAACCTGATCAAGTCGTGTACAGAGTTTTGATGTAATATCTTTGGAGAAATCTTTGAAAATATTGGGGATGGATAAACCAATTGGTTTAAAATCCCAAAAAAAAAAAATCTTTGAAAATACATTAACCGGCTTACATCTTCAGAAATTACATTGGGTATCGTTACATTTTTTTTTTTGCTGTGTAGTTTCTGTTCAGACCCGACCCAGCCGTGTGGATACGTGTCGTAAAAAATATTGTATGCTTAAGGTTAAAGATCATCGTTCCATTTGGCAACTATTTTTAAGACATCTAGCAAAAATAAGACATTCATCTAATTCGATATAGGAAAAAGCAAATTCAAATAGCTTGACACCTGTTTTGAAATTTTTTTTTCCCAGATTTCTCTGGAACCTAGTCTCTTTTGTGATAAACGTCCCAGAAGCGACAAGTTATCTGATGTCAAGCTAACGGTGACATTTTGAAAATTTAAGAGATCTCTACTTGAAAAAGATCTAATGAATTATACATCTGGTTGGAAATAATCGACTAAAAAACTTGAGGGGCATTAAGATGGCAGAAAAAGAAGAAAAATGAATTTATTGTTTTGTTTTGTATTGAAAATTCAACAGAATATTCGACCGAATATTCGTTTGGCCGAATAGTTGAAAAGGTCACTATTCGGTATTCGGCCGTTCGCCGAATACCACTATTCGGTACATCTCTAGTATTAACCCTCCAAAGCCGTTCGCTAAATATCCGTTTCGGGGAAATTTGAGTTGTGGTTTGATTTCGTTCTCCTGGCTGTAAATGTTAACCGATTTTGATGATATTATATTCACTGTGTAGGTAATTTATTCTAATTACTCAACATTTCAAAATAAGGTTGAAATGTATTACCAGGTTATCAGAAACTGGGTAAGAAAGTAAAAAGTCCGAAAAATCAATTTTATTTTTGAAATACTCATAACTTTTGACAGCTTTTCTGCATTTAAGTGTTTCATTGATGTTTGAAATCGTCCAGAATCCATCTATCCGACAATATATAGATATTTTGGGGTGCAATGAAAGTTTTTACCGCTATCTCAGATCTTCCGGCACAAAAAAATGTTACTTAAAAAAAACGACATTCAATTTTGGCTTTGCTTAGCTGTATTCCATTTCCCAATGAACCGATTTTCAAATCTCAAATTTTAGTTTTTTGTCGTTAATTTGATCATTATTTTCATAGAACATACTTGGTCTGTCAAAATTCCCAGTTCTTCAGTATATTGGAATGATGATAAAGATGTTTGAAATGTGCGCTTCGGGTCATATTGACCCGAACAGGCGCGGATCTAGAGCTTGCTCTTAGGGGGGGGGGGGGTGATTTAGTAAATTTTCAAAAAGTATGGCAAAAATTTTCTGAGTGATTGGGAAAAATAAAAGCTGTGACAGGAAAAATGTTGATGATAAAGATGAAGAGAATTCAGCAGCATGTAAATAATGGTGAAAACAATAAAAAAAACAATAATTCTGTACATCTGTTTGTGGATGGCTTTAAAGTTGTGCCTAAGACAAATTTGTCTTAGGCAAAACGCTGACAAATGTTTTTTTTTCAATGGTATGAAGTTGAATTTACGTTTATTTATCTAGTTGGGGATATGGAATGACCATTTGTTAATTTTTTATCAGATATGAAATCCATAAGCAATTCAATTTTGAAAATCGTACGCTATTTATTTTCAGTCAAAAATAAATCTGTTGGTATGACGTGGTATGACTACAACTTACTTAAATGAGCATCTCTGATTTTATGGTTAAAACTACGTCTTATTAATTTCATTATTATTATTAAGTTTTATTAGTGACACTTTACCATCTTCGTGGCATTCGTGTCATGCTTATTAATTTTGAAACTATTACAATATTCGAGTAAAAAAGCTGTTTACACAAGTTTCGATTTTTTAATCGAAATTTTTACTCTTTTGAGCTCCAATTTTAAACTGTATGCTGCTCCATTACTTATCGAAACTTATCGAAATGTATTTCATATTTTTCACTTAAATTCCAGTAAAATATCAATTTTAATACGTGAATCAAAAAACAATCTAAAACAAGTTAACATTAAAAACAAAAAATAATTAGGCAGGTATCTAAACAAATAAAATATAGATTGCTAATCATTTTTTTTTTCATTTTATTAAAGAGGTTTGCTGAATAGATTCGTCTCTCTTTATCTTATCGAATACTTACAGCATTTTTTTTGCTGTGAGTTTTGAAAAACAAGACAGTGGCTTAGTTACAAGATTCAAAAGTTGATCAGTTTTATTAACTCCACCAGTGAGGTTGACTTCAAAGAGCGGATAGACTTTACAAAAATAACCTTGCTCAGTTTTGGGAAAAACTAGCACACTTTTTAATGTTTACAAATGCTTTAAACTTGCGTATCTTTTTTTCCAGTACTTCGATTTTTCAAATGCTCAGAGAATGAAAACGAAAATTGTGGTGGAGGTACCCAGTGTCTAGTTAAAATTTTAAGCTTTGTGATATCATCAATAGTTGAGTAAGGTTTAGGACGAGCCTTTAAAACAGCACTCATATCTATTTCCTAGACTAATGGGTCTGCAGCAGATGCGAACGTCTGCTCATTCTGGAGGTCAGATTTGGTAGTAGAACTTGAAAACATGTCGATGCTTTTATGGTTCAGTTGCAGATGTAGGTATGTATTTACACCTTATCATCTTCGGTGGCATGCATGTTACTGAAAGCAGAGACTAACCACTGATCAGTGGACTAACGGTAGCAGATCCGGATGTCTGCAAAGTTTGATCGATCAGATTTTCGGTTGCTACTTCTGGAAATAATATAAACTAAAGAGTTGTTTTTGACAGTTCTTACGCACACTTACCTACGTATATGGATAAGGAAAGGAAAAATAACCTCCAAAATTTTAGTTACCGAAACTTTGATGTCTGTTCAAGGACATGATCGCTTATGAGGTTATTTTCCCACAGTTAAAAAGTGTTACTGAAAATGTCAGAATTATGTCACGAATATTTCTAGCCATACATAGAACAATTATTGAAAATTTTCATCTATGGACCCAATAAACATTTTTTTTTAGAAAACCATCAAGTTTGGTAAACTGGTAAACATGCATAAATAAAAAATCACTTTATGATCAACTTCAAAATAAATGTTGGCTTCTTTTAGGTATTTTCAAGAAATCATTCAGAATTAGTCACTATCAAGCGACGCTTCTGGTACTGGCTCTTACAACAACTCTGGATATTGGTTAATAAAAAAAAACAATCTGCTGTCATGCTAAAGGAAATTCCTTAAAGAGTGAGGTGCAAGCTTTATCCTTTTCTCACGCCCGAAGCCAACACAGTTAACACGTGCATACCTTAAAAAAATTTAAAATTTTTTTGACCGTTCTACTGATGACTGGTGATCACCCCCATCACCCCCCCCCCCCCCCCCCCGTAGATCCGCGCATGGACCCGAACAGCTTTGGAGGGTTAAGAAGATTCAGAAACACATGCAAACGCTTTAACGAATAAGTTTTACCTAGCATTGGTTTTTTAAAAATAACACTCACGTAATCGCACCTACATATTTCGAATATGAATGTGCTCAGTGATACAAACCTTATCTGCTTATTGTAGGGATGAGATGAAGGATATGCAGAAAATCAATCAAATTTATTTAAAAAAAAATAATAAGTTGATAAATAATAGTTGTGTTTGGCATCACTGAGGATAAAAAAATAAAATTAAGCCTATTTGCATTCAATTCATCTATTTTTTTTGGGAATAAGGCCGGAAATAATATCAATTTCTTTTTTTGTCACCTCCTTTACCCAACAACCCCCCCCCCCCCCCTTCGAAATTTCCAAAAAACCCCAAGGAGGAAGGGGATAAATGAAGTTTAAAGTATTTCATGGTAATTTCGGAAAATTTATCAAAAATCCGAATGATTACAAGAACAAAATACACATTGTGACCGGTGGGAGTTTTATCACCTTTTGTTTGCTGGATTTTACTGAATTTTTTGATAAAGAAATACTTGATTTATGAGTTTTGTGGAATGATATAGTGTGCAATTTTGTTTTGAGTTTTTAAGCCTTTTAAGTAAATTAAGCATCATGCTGTACATAAAATTTCGTGACGTCACAACGCTTTGCCAAACGTGTTTAAAAAACAGACGCGTTGTGACACCATGAAACTTAATCGCTCTAAAATAAATTGAAATCAAAATTTCAAAAAAGCAAAAACAGCGATTCTTTTGGTTCCCATGCATTCATTAGGTCACATACTTTTGCGATCGAAAGAAAAATAAAAACTTTCGAAAAATATATGGAAAATTGCCCAGCACAGCAACTTTAAAACGTGTTTTCTCGAAATAAGCGTTTATGCCCTTAAACATTTTATCAAAATTGATTTTTTGCTCAAGAAAAGCTGTTCCCCTAAGTTATTACAGACTGGATTTACTCAAATCAATACTGATAAGCTTCCATTAAGGATCCAAATTAAGGACGCCGTATTCATTCATAATCAGAGGGTGTTTACAACAATGCACAGTGGCCCAGGACGGAACATTGTCGTGCCAAAATGAATTCCGAAGATACTAAAGCATGGATCACTACAAATCTGGACGCATTAAAACGGCTCTATCTCGGAGCTATGCAAACGAAATCAAAATGTTTTGAACTTAAAATGTAGGGTTTTTATTGCACTTTAAAGGAAAAATAATAAAAAAATTATTCCGATGTTGTTTTGATGAATTTTCGAACTTTTGGTTGAGTATCATCACTCATTATAGTTTGAACACTATTCGCTGACCTCAGCGGCCATTTTTTTCCACAATCTCTTCATCTCTGTTGCTTCCCGAGTCGTCCTACCATTCTTCTTCATCTTCTGCTTGACAATTGCCCAAAATTTTTCGATAGGGCGGAATTGAGGGCAGTTGGGTGGGTTGATGTCCTTTTTAACAAAATCCACCCGTTGGCCCAATACCACTGTAGAACCTCCTAGCTGTAGTGGCAGCTTGCCAAATCTGGCGAAAACTTAACTAGTGCTTTGTGAGATCTAATGTACGAAAAAAAAGTTTTTCAGGCATTCCTCCTTGTAAATTTCGGAGTCAATGGTCTTGTTTTTCACAAAAACCGGAATTTTTCGTCCGCAGCTGCAAATACCTTGCCAGATCAAACACTTTCTTGCAAACTTATCAGCAAAAACGAATTCGAACTTGCCGGGGACATCACCCCGACCAGTGCAGTGCACCACTGCAGTGGCTTTATAAAAATTTTGGCCTGGAAGCTGCCCAAAACCCATCTTTACGTACGTTTCGTCATTCATGATGAAGCATCCGTCGAACTTCGTTGCAATCTTGTTGTATAACTTCCGGGCACGTCCTTTGGCTACTAAACTCTGCTTCAATGTCCGGTTTGGTTGCTTCCTGGTCCGATAGGATCGTATTCCTTCGCCCAGACGAATCCTTCTGACGGTGCACCGGTCGGCGTTGAATTTCTTGGCGATGTCGTAGTCCGACTACCCTGTGTTTGCCTTAATCGTTTTCAACACCTTCAAATGCAGTTTCCGATACTTAATTCCACTATGACGCTTGGTATGAACCTGTCGATCGATAGTACGCATCTCACGGAAACGTTTGAGAACGCTACACACGGTTGATTTGACCATTTTTAACGATTTCGAGATTTTTTAACCCGACCACGTCGTGGTTTTGACTTGAGTGTCCAAAATTAATTTTCGTCTCGCGGCTTCGATCACGTGTAACTTTTTTGGAACATAACGAATCGTAATGAAATTTTCAGCACTGATAGAGGAAACATTTCCCAACAAAGTATAATAAGAAGTGCGTCTAGATTTGTAGTGATCCATGCTTTATAAGAGATAGACACACCAAAATTGCTCACCAAATCATTCGCTTTAATAATCTTAAATCAAATATAAGGTGGTGTCATTTTTGCATGATTTACACATAATTTTTTTTTCAAATAAACAGATGGAGCCAAATTGTTTTCTGAAGTCAATAGTTTTTGGGGCAACATGGTCGCAGACACCACATATATATGACGATTATTAAGCTAGTTATGATTTTTTGAAAGTTTAAATGTTACGATGGGTCGAAAATAGCAGTATTTTGGCTCTATCTTTTGTGAATGAACTCATACTAGAAATTTGTTTCATAAGAATTTATAAATAATTAAAATGAGCACATTTTTCTCTCATAAAGCAAACTTGTATCTTGAGACGTTCGTTAGTTATATGGGATTTTTAAACAAAAACTTATTCTCTTAAACTGTCTTATCTCGGACTGGTGCAAACCAAAAAAAATCCCGAAACATTGAACCCGAGACACCCCTAAATCAAGACCAATTGAACTTAAATTCTGCACAGGTCAGTTTTTCGGGCCAATCTACAAAATGTATGTGGTTGGATTACAAAATTCGATCATGACATTTGTCCCATAAATCCATTGCCACCCTAATGAACATATTATCGAAGGTAGGTGTGTCTTATTTCACTAATTATGTCATGGTTATTTAGATTTTGTTTCCGTAGTCTAAATCCTTAATGTATCAAAGTCTCAAATTCTTTTTTTACTATACTAAAATTTTAAGTAATCATTTTTAGCTCTTATTTATTAAAATAAAGCATGTTTTAAATGCGTGTCGATTAGACTGCCCCAAATGACCCGACATTTGAAAAAGTTATACGCTGCAGGCTAAAATTGGTCCTGGGCCTAGTACAAGATCTCATGCCAAATTTGGACCAGATCGGACCACGGGAAGGGGTCGCTCAACGAGCCGGAAGTTTGTATGGGATTTTGAGACATTTTGTTCGAGAGGAACATGAAAAACCAGTTTTTTCACCAGTTTGAACTTTGTTAATTACTCTATGAATAAAAAAAAAGATTTTGAATAACTTCACGTGTCAATCTCATTATTTTTTGTAATTAAAAACACTCTAAACATCTTTTAATTTAAATTTATCTTTTAATTGGCATCACAACTCGTCCAGTCATGTTCCTAAGCCCCTGTGGTTATGCAATTTATTTAAATTGTCAAGCATTTTCCGTCCTTACTTCTTTCCGAACTATCAAGTGAATATCATCCAAACTCAAATATTAGAAAAAACATTAAAAAGTGCAATCGAGCGCAACAACAATGGTTAAAATCGGTCATTATTTGACGAAACGGCATGCATTTCACATTGAGTGTTCTGGTCGGACTTTATTCGCCTCATTAAAAAAGTGATGAATATCACCCTTAAAAAAGTTAACCAATTTTTGAAACTTAATAACTTTTTTATCTTAACTTTAATTGAAACGCAACCTTCAAATGAAATATTTGTCATAACTTAGGCTTTAAGAAAACCCGTTTTTGAAAGAAATCGGTCGAGGGAGACAAAAGTTATTGACGAAAAACTAGTTTTTCATGTTCCTCTCGAACGAAATGTCTCAAAATCCCATACAAACTTCAGGCTCGTTGAGCGACCCCTTCCCGTGATCCGATCTGGTCCAAATTTGACATGAGATCTTGTACTAGGCCCAGGACCAATTTTAGCCTGCAGCGTATAACATTTTACAGGTTTTAAATTTCCCATACAAATTTGGGGCAGTCTAGTGTCGATGTACATACATATCTAATTTTGGCTCTTTTTATTCCTAATTTCAACATATGAGGCAAATCTTTCGAATCCTAGAGGATTAAACATCATAAAGTTGAAATATAACATTCATTCAAACTTCTATTGTTTAAAACTTTTATCGGTACATAAATTTTTATCATGATGATGTCTTCGAGAGAAATTAACTAAGAGAATATAACTTTATTAAGTTTATTTTTTATATTGTTTCGATTATAGTCGTTTTACCATCATTATGATGGCATTCGCGACTTTATCAACGTTGCAGTTGGCAGATCGTTTTTGAAAAACTTATACGGTACAACTTTGTTCTATGTTTACTCTTGGGCTCGAACTCGCGGACATCGGCTTTGGAGAAAACAAAATGACAACAAAAAAATTAAATGAGTTTATTTTGAAATAAATTTTGAAGTTTTTAGGAATAATTTATTAATTGAAATTCAAGATACAAACTATGTAATGTGTATTGTTTGTATATAAAAAAAAGTTGTTCTAGAACCCCCAATGGAGTATTTTTTCGTTATTTTTTTCGTTTTATAGGGGAGAGTCTTCTATATAATGTGGCCAATTTTCAGAGATGACTATTATTTTTCTTGAAATCGTTCTAAATAAGACACTGACCATTTATTACATTTGGTAATATTTATAACCGAAATGTTTTTAACAGACGTGAATCTTATTGCTGATCATTATCATTTCGAAATTAAAAGGTATTGGTTGATATTAGGAACAGAGGACACTTTCAAAAACATAAGAAATTAGTGAAATAAAGTCGTGACTGTTTTACGTCCTAGACCTATCGTAGACAAAAGTACTCATTCATAAAATTGTTAACCGGTTCATTCGGCTGATCTGAAACCTTTGGTCTTTGGTTCATTAGTGGAGAATTGATTGGTGTCAACAGGAAACCCTGAGAGATGGTTCAAACATCAATATTACATGCCAAACCAGACAGCGACATAAGCGCGTCACCAAATTTGAACGTGATTCAGGTAGTTTTTTGGTTCGTTCCAATGTAATACATGCATTTCTTACTAGCCAAGTGCGTAGGTAAAAGCGGAATAAATCTTCCTCCGACCTAAATCTGTTTCACCTTCTTCGCACAGTGGAAAATTTAAAACCGGAGGTAGTACTACATGAATCTGAACAGCTAAAAAATGACATATTTAAATAGTAACAATTTTTTCTGTGTCAAATCTTAGAACGCGTATCCTTCCGAGGGTGAGTGCTGAGGATTGTAGACGTCATCCAATAATTTAATTTTTTTTTTCGCGGTGTACCCCCCCAGGTAAGGTGAGTGGGTGAACCATCATATCATCATCTTTACGTACAACAGCAGAAAGTGCAAGTGTTTGGTTGGATTCGCCTCTTTCCTTTGAGATGGCATAGGAATATTTAGCATAGCATAGCCGCTGAGGTGAGATGGGGTGCCGAAATCCGCAACATAAATTTCCCCCACGCAGGCTAACAGGCAGAGGTAGAAATGAGCGTGAGAGCAAGATTTTCCTCAAATCTCTTGGCGTGTTTTTTTGTTTGCTATTCCCGAATTCGTTGATATTTTTCGGGGGAAAGCATAACGCTCGCATTCTTGCTAGTATATATACCACGTTATACGGTAGTTAAAATGAGTATAAATAACATTTTTGAATTGTTTTCAATTTTTTGTCACTGGGTAGCCGGTGTGGGACACATCAACACAACTGGGGAGATTTTCTCGCATCGGCCGAATAGTTGGTTGGATACTTCCTAGTAATTTAGTCGTCGTGCGGGCGTTTGCTAGTCAAGAGCATTGGCACTTAATTATGCCGGTGAGTCTGACCAGGCGATTTCGGAAGTTCGGTAGTTGATTAGCTTGCTTAGCGTAGTGGCAGTTTGCGGAATTGGAATTTGAACAGGGGAAGAAGAAATTGCGTTATTCCAATGTAGTGATAGCATAAAGGATTCAGACGAAACATCGCACTTAAAACTTTGTTGACTGTGTAAGTACCTGTCTGGTACAGGAAATGTAGAATTTGTGCAGTGGCTATCGACGGAAAATCTTTTCTTTTTACTTCAAATGCAATGCAGTGAGAGCTTTGCAAAATATGATCATGAATCGTAGCTGTTGAAATGACATAATGCAATGGACTATAGTTTAATGTTAAGTTGAATGTGTTTCAATTCTGATGACAAGATTTTAAAAACGTTGATGGATGATTGTTTTTCTGTGTAAGTTGAATTCTCACGGTAATCTTGATAGTCAACACACATTTTTTGCAGTTATGAATACTGATTTATCAAAATATCATCTTTCCCAAGTAACATACAAACGGCACATTGACTTTATAATTTTAAGATTATTCTTCAAAACAATTTAATGGAAATCCTTAAACAAGTTGTTTTAAGGACAGCTACCGGACGAGTATCATATTTCGTCGACCGTGGCATAGTGTATAGTGCTCAAGTTTGCTCAGCCAACGATCATGAGATCGAATCTCGGTCATGGTTGACATAGTACTGTTTCTGTGTATATTATTAGATAAATGATTTTTCTCCGATCTCAAAAATATTTAGAACTAAATTAAATCTAATAGGCAACTTTTGATAAAAAATAAACAACAATGATCATTTTATTGTCTAATTTGATTGGCTCAGAATATATGAACGGTACACCAGAGTAATTGTTTGGAATTTTTCAATATATTGAGTACCTAAATTAAAGCGAAATAAATGAATTTATTTCAACCAAAGATAGAAGTTTAGCGCATCTGTGAGACTTAGTATTTTTTTTTATCCTAATTATAACAAAATGTTCTCTTTTTTGTTAAAAATGGATAAGATCGATCCTCAAGCTTCGATTTTGAAGATCGATCTTTTCCTAAAGATCGAATAATTCTAGTTAGGACCCATTACAAGTGACCACTCAGTATTTCGGTAGTTCTTATTTTACTGAATTTAAAAAAAAAATACATTCTTTCAGTAGTAATTTTTTAAACATAACTTTCAATCATAAATTGAAAATGTGAAATTTTCAGGAAATCTTAAATGGGCAAGTTGTGGCGTACGCGTAACTATTTTATCGAGAAATAAACTTTTCATATCAAAATGTAATGCTTTATATTCTGAACCAATTGATATACCATTTAGATAGGTACGCTATTTAGATTATCTTTTATACACGTTTTGATGAAACATTGCTCAAATGAATTTGTGACGTCACCGTTGTCACATGTGTGACGTAATCAAAGAAAAAAAATCAAATTGACAGCATTTATTTATTATTAAATTATGTTTCACAGCCAACGGTAAAATAATTGAAAAAAAAAATTGTTACCTTTCTATGTTTTACATGTCTGTTTTCGATTTGTAACTTTATGAAAAAATATCTTAAATTGAATTTTATTTACCCTCTAGTCTAAACCCGCTTGTACACTGAGTTTGCTACAATCGCCATGAAAGCCAAGCCTATGCCATTTTTTTTTAAATATGTCTTTACTAGTCTTTTAATCATTACATTTAAGTTACATTATTAAAGTAAATTAAGTGTTCAGATCAATGATGATCAGTTCAACTCTTTGATTCAGTAAATTCTAAACATTGTTTATTTGATTTAAATTTGCTATAGCAATAAAGTATTTGATATATAGGAGTACTAGATCCTAAAAACGAACTTAATTTTAGAGAGAGCGAATCTCTGCGATGGAAGACTGCAACGATTTGGCTCTAAAGTTGGAGATGATTTTCTTGGCCATCTCTTCGATCGATTCAATGCCCGCAATCCGATGAAGATCTTCGGTGCTGTGCCAAGGTGGAAGCCGCAAAATCATTTCAGCTAGACCAAATCAGAACTGCATACATTATCGCTGGTCGGAACACCTGTTTGTAGATAAGCATCAAACACAACTTGGATTTCCTGTTGATGAGAGAATAAAGAGATTTAGTGGATTTATTACATTTAGATTGAATATCTTCAATGTGATTTTTAAAAGTAAAATTCCGATCAAGTGTAAGTCCCAAGTACTTCACGTGATCAGACCATTCTAATGAAACCCCATTAAAAGTTATGGAATGATTTTCATTAGGTTTTAAAAAATTGCTCTTGGCTTATGAGGAAATAAAATAAGTTAAGTTTTAGAAGCGTTAGGAGAAATTTTCCACATTTTCAAGTAATTCAAAAAGGAATTCAAATTTTGTTGCAATCTACTGCGCACCACCCGTAAATTTCGACCTTTGGCTGAAAGCAAAGTATCATCAGCAAATAATCTTCTACCTTTTCCTTCTGGTACATCAGGAAGATCAGAAGTAAAAATATTGTATAAAATTGGCCCAAGTATACTACCCTGAGGGACACCAGCTCTAATGGGTGTCCTTTCAGAGCATGAATTTGGATAGCTTACTTGTGAGGTTCGGCTAGTCAAATAATTCTGAATAATTTTTGTGAGGTATATGGGAAAATCAAATCGAGCTAATTTAGCTACTAAACCTTTGTGCCAAACACTATCAAAAGCTTTTTCAATATGAAGAAGAGCAACACCAGTTGAATAACCTTCAGATTTGCTAGCGTTAATCATATTAGTTACACTCAAAAGTGTAACTAATATGTAATGTGTACCTAGTAGAATGTCCATGACGAAAGCCAAATTGTTCATCAGGGAAAATAGAACTCTGATTAAATAATATGAACCACCATTCTATTCAAAATAACTCTGTCAAATAGTTTACTTAAAGAAGGAAGCAAACTAATTGGTCGATAACTTGAAGGCTCTGAAGCACTTTTTCCAGGTTTCAAAATTGGAGTTACATTGGCATTTTTCCATTTATTGGGAAAATAAGCAAAGTGAAAACATTTATCGAAGATTTTAACTAAAAAATTTAAAGGCAACTTTTTAATAAAAATATAGAAAATCCCATCTCCCCCCGGAACTTTCATATTTTTAATTTTTTTGAAAATCAATTTAAGTTTATAAATATTTGTCTCACAAGAACATTCAAACACATTTTGTTTAGAAAGAATATCATCGAATTCAAGAGAAATTTGAGCACCAATTGGACTAAGCAGACATGAGCAGACTCAAATTGTTGGGCTAATTTTTGAGTTTTTTCTAAATTAGTTTTTTAGAGCCATGACAAAAAGCTTGACAACGACGACATTGCGTAATATTTTGAAGAAAATTGGTAGAAGATTTACGAAAAGGTTCAAATTTAACACGACAATGAAACATAGGACGAGCCTTTTCAAGAATTTGCAAATTACTAACCAGATCCTTTTTAAAATGGATCAAATAAAGCTCAGGAGCAAAACCAACACTACTGGTATTATTCGTGTTGGTTCTTTTCCTCATTTGAATTATTTGAATCGGAGAAAAATCTAACAAAAAATTTAATTCAGTTGTGATCTCATCCGGTGCCTGATCGCCGGTGAGACCACGAAGTA
Source organism: Uranotaenia lowii (assembly GCF_029784155.1). Lineage (NCBI taxonomy): Eukaryota > Metazoa > Arthropoda > Insecta > Diptera > Culicidae > Uranotaenia > Uranotaenia lowii. Next base: position 271,116,142 of record NC_073692.1, read on the forward strand.
CAACTTTAAAAGGATGATCACTTTTAGTGTCGTAAGAAAAAAATTGATGTTTTTTATTATTCCAATAATTTAAAATTTTTTGAAAATCATCAAAAGATTCCGCCAATATACGCAGCAGTTCCCTTTCGACCGATCTGAAAAGAAATCTTCACATTCTTGACGTAAGAGACGATTTCTTTCCGAAAGGCATTGAAGTCAGGAATGGTGACCATAATTGGTGGAACCTTTTCGTTTTTAAGAGTATAAGAAGAAGAAGGTTTCTAAATACTCTTATCAGAATTAAATATGAATATTTCCTCATCACCGATATAATGAACGACATGGAATGAATTGGAAATTTCAACTTTTTTGGGCGATGGACCTGAATTTGGTTCGGCAATCCGTTTTCTTCCGGCTCTTGAGCCGGCCGATGACTTCCCCATGCTGGAAAGAAAAGAGAAAAATATGAATAAAATAAAATGAAAATAATTTAGCACTGAAAAGTGCTGATTGAAAAACAAGTAAGAATAAAATAAATAATGTAAAATGTTCCTGCAGGTACACAGCAACGATACGATACTCCGGCGTACGTGTTGACGGCTCAACGGTACAGATGGAAGTGATATATGCCAATTTTATTAAGTTTAATTTACTGTACACAATGATTCAAAATGTGTTAATCTAGCAATCCATACTAATGTTAATTGTATGACAAGCAGTTGTCAAAAGCTAACCCTTCACATAAAAAAATTGGAAATGGACCTTCAAAAAGAGAAATATAAAACACGTGTTAAGACGGGGTTCGAATAAAAAAACGACATTAAATCAACAAATATGTTAAATGGTTGCTGCAACCGAAAAAGTAGATACCTAAGTTAAGTCATTAAGCCCATGTAGCTATGCAATTTTTGGAGAAAAATGTAAAAATTGTTTCCTAAACGATAAAGTTTTTCGTATAACTAAAGTGATGTGTAATCATAAAACTAAACTTCTGAAAATTTTAGAATCTGACAGGAAAGAGAAAGTTTATTTGTTTTGATGGGAAATCCTAACTACTTGACAGATAGGATTGATCACGGTGTACAATATAATAAGGTGATATCCTCCCGATAATGTCGTCATTACTATCCATCCATTTATACCATGGGATTGATGAATAAAAAAATATATTCACAAATAAACAAATAAAATGGAAAGAGCTTACCAATGTTTTGTTTTAACCCGAGTAGATGCTTACAACCATGGAGTATAAAGGAACCTGTAATGCCACTTCAAATCTTTAAACAACGAGGCAAAACCCCTTGAAATTCCTGGAGAGCGGTTCGACAGCTGCTTTCAGGATTCTCCGGGAAATAGATTGGGGTTTTATCCTTGTGTTATATTTTCGGGGTCCGGCCTTGAAGAAACTTTTGAGGTCCATTTTTGGCAACGGTCCAAACGTTCCGAATATGTGAACAAATTCATGAAAAAATATACTGGTAACCTCTAATAAAAGGCAGGAAATTTACAAACTTTTAATATTGTCCGTCCACCGCCTAGTGAAAAACTAGTCTATTCCCAAATAAAATTCATTGATATCTTTTTGACTGATCTTTCGACGTAAAAGGTATAAGGTAGCAATATTTACATGCAACATTTCAGAAAAAGAAATCATGAACCCGAAAGTAACGCGGAAACAAACCGACTTTCCTATCAATCAATAAATATCAAAGTTTAAAAAGATATAAAAATACTTAGCTGCTGATAAATTCTCCGCTGCTTTTAGTTTGTCATTTCTCGTGCATCTTTTAATTGTCGGAAGTTCTTGCGGTATCTATCGGGTGTGCGGCTTCCTCTTCAAATTTTCACATCGATTGCACAGATCGCTTAAATAATTGATGGCAGGCTGTTACTTACGTGCACTAAACTCAATAGGATTATTAAATTTATAATTTTTTTACGATATAAAAACATTTAATATATTTCTGGAATTTTGGCAGGAGCGAATGTTTTTTGCTGCTTATTCAACCAAGGCTTACTTCGAACCTCCAAAAAAATAGAATAAAATAAATGACTGCAAAATGAAATTTCAAATAAATATCATGCAGTCCGAGATATTTGAATCTATGTACAAATGCTTCTTTTATTATTCAAAAATGTCATAATTAGAGCATAACTCAAAAACTGTTCTACTGAGATTATTTTGAATATCATTTTCGAATTCAGCGCCCTATTTCAAATAAAAAGTGACCAGTCAATATCAGCTAGTCAATTCATGGTAATTGGAATATTTACCGAAACATTGGGATTATTTACCAGCAATGATTAGGCATTTCCTTCATAAATATGTCAGTATATTGTCATAACATTCACTTTACTCCATGGCACAAAAACTTCCGAAATCGATCGTGCACTTGGGAGAATCGATTATTTTCGTAGTCTGTCAGTCTACAACACGGAACAGCAAGGATTTCTCTTTTCGGGTGATGACTTTTGACGCACCGTGTTGTGTAGTAGGTAGGAAGAGTATTTTTCCCCCAACCCAAACAGAAAATGAAAAGCTTACAACCTAACAAGGGACAACCTGAAGTTTTTTCTTCCATAAACCACGAGGACGTTTACTCTGTGCCTACACTTTCTTTCTTTATACATAGGACCTTCAACACACCATCATGCTTTGTATGCCTAGCTACTTATAATATAGCACGTTGTTTGTGGTTTTTTCTTCTCTCTTTTCATTGCAGGATTAGTACGAAAATCGCGGAAAGTTGGTGGCTATCGCCCGTCGTCGTCGTCGTTTTGTGTGTTGTTGGAAAAACAGAACTATCCCGAACCCACACTCACACACACAGAGACGCATGTAGAAGCTCGCATAGAAGGGTGCATTCAAAGCGCGCGTAACTAGCTGCTCCTGCTGCTCTTTTGGGGGGAAGGAAAACTACGCCTCTCCCTCGCGGAAAGAGAGAAAAATCTAGAGAGAGAGTGAAAATTCAACGAGCGAGGACTTTGGCTTCGTCGTCGTCCCCGTTCGTTTTGGTTCGTCCGAGTCCGTGTCGGGTTTTGTTTTTCTTCGCGTTGCATCGAGTCGACGACGAACGCGAGTGGAAGTGGATCACAGAACAGCTAGGCACACGGGAAAATTAGCCACCCATATTTGGAAAACCCTTGTCAGAGCCAGAGTCTGAGCCTGAGCCAAGTCAAGTCAGTTCAACGTTTGTTGTGTGCGAGAGAGCGTGATTGTTTATTTACCAGCAGGAGGCAGCTCAAATCAAACACAGAGCAGCACATACTCAGGAGGAGGAAAGCCACTGCTGGAAAAGTATCGAGCTAACTCAGCCAGCAGTAGCAGCAGTAGTAGTGTGTGGTGGAAAAACAAGGCTTTTCGTTCGAGAAGTGCGAAAATTGATGTTTTTCGGTTAGTGTTCTTAGTGGAAAGCTGCAGTGGTTGCATTTGATTGGTAGCACGGGGAAACCCATAAGTTTTCCGTGACGATATTGGGTGCTGATTTTGGGCATCCGTTGTCTTTAGAACGGGTGGGTGAAGTGACCCCGAGTAAAGCATTCGGAAATGATTGCATAAGGTGCTTCATGCAGCATAATCGCATGCATAGCTGCTGTGTACAAAATAAAAAGCCATAAAGGCCACAGGCATAGAGAAGGAAAATCGATGTCAGTGCTTCGTTTGTTGGGGAAATTGGTGTAGAAATCCTGAATTGTGCTATCAAAATAGCAATTAGATCACAGTGCAAAGCGCAACACAAAGTGCACCGTAAAGTTTCGTGTCAGTGGTTTTGGCTAGGTCTGAATGTTGAAAATGTCCTCGATTTCCGCTCAGGGAGTGGTTGAGCGTGCCTCGGCCGAGCTTTCGAAACGTATAAATGGCCTTGGGCTGCGCTCGAAGCACCATCATAGCAGCGGAAGTAGTAAATCCGGTGAAAAGACCAGTGTCATGGAGCGTGTCACAAATGTGCTGTGTGGTGGCTCCAGTAGCAATAATTCTGCCCAATCCGGTGGTGGAAGTGCCCCAGAAAAACCGTCGCGTATTTCCAGTGGCTCCAGTTCGGGCATTCCCAGTAGCGGGAAAGGATCTTCTAGCAGCAAATCGCAGTCCAATACACCGCAAACGATTCGAAAAATTTCCCATCACCACCAGCATCACAATCCGAGCATCAATCATCACGGACAGAGTGTTGTGCACATCGGGGGCAAAACAATTGCCGCTGCGCCACCTCCTCCGCTGATTCTGACCATCGAGCAGCTACTTCAGGACGAACGGTTCCTGAACCGATTTTTCCTCTATTTTTCCTCCTTCGAGCGATGCACTTTGGCACAGGTTTGTCAGAAGTGGCGCGACATTTTGTACCGCTCCCCCCGCTACTGGAGTGGCCTCGTGCCCGTTCTGCAGTGTCGTGAACTCCGTCAAACCTCCAACCAGGACCGGGTGAAGCTCTACAATACGCTAATCCGCCGCAGCTTTCACGCCGTGTCACTGATGGGGGCCACCGATGAGGATGCGCTCGATTTGGTGCACTCATTTCCACTAGCATCGAAACACGTGCACTCGCTGAGCCTGCGGTGTTCATCCATCAGCGATCGTGGATTAGAAGCCCTGCTGGATCATTTACAGGTGAGTTTGTTACGGAACCTACATACATATAGTGTAATCTCATAGTAAAGTAATGTTCAATAGTAAAGCTTATATCTTGCAATCATTTTGTTACATGGTCGGGGTTCAAAACTTTTTCGAGACTCTTGGGTTAAATGAACAAATATTCAAAAAGAATTCTGTAAAGATGTAATGATTATTGATTTTTCGGTCTCCCATAATAATAAAACAAATTTAAAAATCAGCAGTTCAAAAATTTTCTCAGGGTGTTTAGTTCGGTCTGATCGAAACCAGGCCACTTAAGTTATAATAAAACTAAGTTTCCAAACTTACCCACAACTATTCTAAACATAAATTTGTTAAACAATCAAAACGAGAATCAACATATGTCAAGTACTGCTGCTTGTTCTTATAAACGTGAAAAATTAAGTTCACTTATAGAGTTTGGACTAAGCAACTACCTTAACTTTTAGTCAAATTACCGTAAACCGGGGTAACATTGATCACCAGAGTGAAATTTTTCCACATAACCATCAATAACTAAGCCTAAAGTTGGAATATCTCAAACCTTTTTTTCTGAGCTTAAAAACCTATAAGTTGAATTTCAAATAAGGAAAAAACTTGGTTTGTTTTTTGATAATTTTAATTGTCAGTATTAATGTAATCTCAAAATCTTGAAATATCTATTTTTTCGAAGGCTCGCACACAATCATCCTTTCTGATGAAATCAAAGCGTTTAGAGCCAAACAGGTTGATTTATGTGAGAGTTCAACTTTTTTCTTAGTAAATGTATAGTAGAGAGCCCCAAATGATCCGACTTTTGAAAAAGTTATGCGCTGCAGGGTAAAATTGATCCTAGGCCTAGTACAAGATCTCATGCCAAATTTGGGCCAGATCGGATCACGAGAAGGGGTCGCTCAACGAGTCTAAAGTTTGTATGGGATTTTGAGACATTTTGTTCGGGAGAAACATGAAAAACCAGTTTTTCATCAATAACTTTGGATCCCGTCGGCCGATTTCTTTCAAAAACGGTTTTTCTGAAAGCCCAAATCCACCCGAAGACTGCATTTCGATAAGAGTTAAGATATAAAAGTCATTAGGCTTAAAAAATGGGCAAACTTTTCTTACGGTGGTATTCATCACTGTTAATGAGGCGTCCTTATGTTCGACCGTCCCAACTCATAAACAGTGATGAATCCTTAACCAAATGTGGCTTGAGATCTTGTAATAGGCCTAGGATCAATTTTAGCCTGCAGAGCATAACATTTCACAGATTTTGAATTTGCCATACAAATTTGAAGCAGTCTAATGTATAGTTTTGGTGTAGTTCTTGTGGTAGTTTGTGGTAAATTTTTGATATTAAAAAATAGGGATACTTTCCAAGAGTAAGCTAGTCTAGGACAAAAGGCTAGAAACCCTATCAAATGGTAAAGTTTGAAGAACAAATAAAAGGGAATAGTGCGATGGCATAGGGAATGGAATGAAAACAAACTTTCCTTTTGTTTTTTTAGTTATAATTATATTGGTCATGTTAAAAAATTTGGCCCCTTAATTTTTGCAGCATTATTTTACATCTTTCGATTTTAATTGTCGTTCGGCCTCAACACATTAAGAACCGCGATGTTGTTTTTGTTTTGGACCGCGAAGAAATCTGAACCAAGAAACACCAAAATTCAGCATTCTATGTCTCAGAATTCACTGGACCAAAAGTTACAAATTTAGCATCCTTGAACCACCGAAAGTTTTGTGTTCAATTTTGTAGAGTTTCATGATTAATTTTATATCATTTATGTTATGTCTCTAAGAGTAGTTCATTCGCAGAAAAGAAAGGACGAGAGTTCTCATACTTGTTCCGCAATTTGTTAACAACAAGCCTTTTCAACTATAAGCGGTGGCAATCTAGTTCTCCACGAGTTTTACTCTAACTGCTGTTTATTTTATTTGCTTATTTATTTATTTTATTTGTTTCAATTGGTTTAAAATAAAGGGTGTTCAGATCAAAAACTAGTCAAACTAAATCGCATATAAATCGATTATTTGTTTGTTTAAAAAAACAAAGTATCTTTCTTTTTAAAGTTCAGTAAAGTTCTTGTCCTTGGGCACAACCTGAATTTTGTTAGCGGCATACCGCTCCATGGCCTTTTTTCAAAATGGAAGGATGCCAGACCCGGCCAAAACAGCACAGACAAGTCATGTTTCTTCAGGAAAGGCAACAAACGCTTTTGAAGACACTCTTTTACGTAAATTTCTTGGTTGACGATGTTTTATGACCCCTCACTCTCTCCACCGGGAAGAGGGGAAAGAGGAGGGAGGTTTTCATACAATATTTTTGGATCACTCGAGAACTTATCATTCAAATTTATTAGCAAAGGGTATTTGAGTAGATTTTTTTTCTATGATTGTTTAAAGCTTCTACCTCCTTTCACTGATTCGATAAGGAGGGGGAAGGGGAGCTCTCATACACTTTTTTTTAATAACTCGGGGGGGAGGGGTTATGTTAGGATACAGTGTGTAGCCTCTTTTCTTTCAATATGATCTCATATAACTTAGTTTTAGATATTATAAAAAAAAACAAAATTGGAAAAGGAATTTTAACTTTTTAACCTACTTTCTATTTTTTTCGATATTCTTTGATACAACTTCAATGTGCGAATCTATAATTTTCCGTGTGAGAGAATATTTTTTTGTGGTAGAGAAACTCGGCTGGAAATATGTTTTTTCGGGGAGTTTTTTCGGCTTGCAGTCTTCTTGTTTTTAGCAAAAACGACATATTGATTTACGTTTCCAACGTTTCGATCCTTATTGGATCTTCTTCAGGGACTAAAATAGTGTTTATTCAGTTAGTTCTGCTGATTATAATTTATGCTTTCTTACCGAAAAGATGCCGTTTTCTTGTGAGTGTGAGATGTGAGAGAATATTGATAAAAGCTGATTTTCGTATTTGGTATACCAGGAAGACTGTATAAGCTCATTAAGAAATCTCTTGTTATAAATGTCATTTTACAAATGAATATTATTCACCTGTTGTTGAACAGAAAAATAATTTAAGAAACTTATTTTTTTTCATGAAACGAAATTTAATTGATTTTCATTTCACAACTAAGCGTTTGAGAAACATATATTTGAGATTATATTTTGATAATAATTGTAATAAACTAAAAACTGATTTTAAAACACAAATTTATCCTGTAATATTTTTCAGAATGATGATTCTAAAATATCATGTTGTTTTTAATCAATTTTTAAATTCATTTCTCATTGTGAATTGTAGTTCAAGAATTCCATTTCTAAATCTAAATTTTATTCTATTCTATCTTTATTTAAGAAGTTCACTGAATCTAATGAATTGAACTTTGAACCATTAGTTCGGAACAATATCAATTTTCCAACAAAGAGGGTAAATAAAATAAATAATATTAAAGAAAATGTTCACATTCTTTTAAAAATTCTCCCTTTTCTTCGATGTTTCAGAAATAATTGAAAAAAAGCTATGCTTTTAACTGACTTGGAAGTTTAAAAAATTTGCACATTTTTTTTTAAACAAAAAAAACTGTTTAATGTTACAAAAAAAAATTGAAAATATAGGTTTTGATAAAATGATCAGCTTCCTCGATGACTGCAAATAAAATGAGTGAATAATTTTGACTTCTCAGAAAAAGTTACATAAATTTTCTCTTTGATTTTTTTTTCACATTTTCACGTGAATTCAGGAATTTGATCAAAATTCAAAGAAATTTAAAACCAATATGAATCTCAGATTTTATTGAAAACAAAACGTTTTGCAGTCCTCTAGATAGATGTTAAATAAATTAAAAACAAGAATGTTAAAAAAATTCCAAACGTCCCTTAGTGATGTCAGCAATGAAATAGTTATATAATTTTCGATTGAATTTTCTTAAATTGTCAAATTACTTCTTTTCCTCTAACTAAAGCATTGTATCTCTGAAATTCGGAAATCTAGGCAAAATCTTGATCCTTCATGAAATTCAGGATAATAAAAATATATTTTTGATCGGTTTCTAGTTTTTTGTAGGTTTTTTATTTCATTGAGCTACAATGCAGTGAAAACCGCTAAGTTTTAGAATTATACGAGCCATAGAACCAAAACTAGAGGTGATTGACAAAATCTGACGGAATATTTCATGATGCCAAAATCTTTCGAAACAGTTATTGAAACATATGCACTGAAATAGCTGTTCTATTTCCAATAATAAACTTTTTTTGTCAAATCTGAAACTGGCTTATAACTTGCAATTTATATAATCATTGTGTGAATGATTTGGATTTATGATTGGTATGAATCTTAAAATTCAGCCGAGCTCGGAAACAAAATTCAAAATATGATTTTTTTAATAATGATTTCAAAATTTAAGGTTTGATACTTAAATCAGAATTTCATTCTTTTTTTTCAAATTCATATTATCGTTTCTGAAATCAAAATCTTGTTACAATATTTTCATTTTGATTTTTGATTAATGTTTTTTCTTCGATCTCGAAAATATTTAGAACTTAATAAAACCTAAAAGGCAACTTTTGATAAAAATAAAGAGCAATGATAATTTTTTTAATGGTTTAATTTGATTGGCTGAAAATATATGTAAGGTACACCAGAATAATGATTTGAAATTTTTTAAGATATTGAATACCTAAACAATAGCGTTGGTATGCATTTATTTCAACCAAAGATAGAAGTTTAACGTATATTTGAAACTTCGTGTTTTTATCCTTATAACAAAATGTTCTCTTTCTAAATCAATCTTGAAGATCGATCTTTTCCTAAAGATCGAATAATTCTATTTAGGACCCATCTCAGTCAGCACTCAGCATTTCGGCAGTTCTTATTTTTCAGATTTAAAAAAAAAATATACTTTTTAAAAAGTAATTTTTCAAACATAACTTTCAATCATAAATAAGAAATGTGATATTTTCAGAAAATATGAAATGGGCAAGTTGTGGTGTACGAGTAACGACTTCATAAACTATTTTATCGAGACATTAACTTTTAATATCAAAATGTAATGCATTAAATTCTGAACCAATTAATATACCGTATAGATTGGTACGCTATTTAGATTATCTTCTATATACATATTATTGGAAAATTACTCAAACAAATTTGTGACCTCACCGTGGAATGGGTTTTTAAACAACTTGTGTGATTCTAAAATTTGAATGCATCTTCTTAATTGAAATTAACTAACTGAATAATTCAATTGACAATTATTGTCTTCATTAAGACAATTATTGTCTTAATTATGCTTTCTGGTAAAATCGGGACTTCCTATTAGAAGATTATTGTGATGATTTTGATGAAATTCATTAAAAGGTAATAAAAGGAAAAAAGGATACCCTTTGTTTCAAACTTTTTAATTTTTTTTAATTCATGTTTCACAGCCAACAGTAAAATAATTAAAACAAAATTTTTGACATATTTTAAGTAGATCTAAGTAGTCAACGCTACAAGAAGGACGTCTTTGACAGAGGCTCTGAAAATTTCAAGATTTATCAGGAATAATCGTGATCAAGGTCTCCAATTTTCGATTCGTGATACCGAAAATGACTATTGCAGCAATAAGGAACTGGACGGTATTTTCAGCAAGGAAATGATGGAGGAATTTGAGGCTATCGAAACTTGATTATTCCTGCTTGTTAGGTTCCCGATCCCTGAATTGGACGTTTTTCCTCAAGGAATGCTCTCCATTAGAAAAGCGGATAGCACAAAGCTAAGTACTTTTTGAATTTTTAGTCTTTTAAAGCGTTTTCGTATATTTTTCACTGACACGGAGGCAGTAGCAAATTTCATAAACAAACAAAATCGTCGCCCGGGAAGATTCATACGTTATATGCATCGTTCAGGGTGAAGATTTTGTTTGTTTATTAGGAAAAAGTGTGCCCCTGTGCCAAAGGAAATTAGACGAAAACGCTATAAGTTAGGTCAGAATTTGAAAAGACACAGTTCACAATGAAACAATTTTAGCGTTTTAGTGAAAATGGAAAACTTTGACTTTCATTTTCGTCGTTTAATTGAATTGAGTTGATCGTATAGTGTAGTTTGAGTGTCTGATTAACGGCCTAAGGCGTCTTTATATTTTTTAATTGCCATTTTTACATTATTGTAAAACTAGATACCTTTTTCACAAAATTAGCCTTAAATAAACTAAACAATTAATCGATGTTATTTCAGGAAATTAAAAATCTCCAGAAAGTTGTAGTGTTCATAGGAATTCCAATTTTGGTAGGATCATAAATCCTGGATTCTGATAATTAATTATTTTGGAAACATAATACTAATATTTTCATAATGGAAAAGTTTTGACAAAATTTTTACAAAGATTATCTGATACATATTTTATACATGATGTTGAAATTTAATAAGTAAATGGTTAAAGAAAAAAATACAGTCAAGATTGTTTTATTCACATATTTTTTTAAACTGATAACTTTTTTTCAAGTTGATTCTTCAATATTGGAAGTTAATAGTATAAGAACATGATGTATTTTCAAACTTTCGAGTGTCGTTAGGAACAAAACAGGAGCGTAGCACAGTGTATAGGATTTTGTCAAAAGTCAAAGTCAAAGTCAAAGTCAAAAGTGTATCCTGCTCATATCCTTTTCTCCCAAACCTCCAACCTTAAATTATTTTGCTAGGATGCAGAGGTAACCTCGGTCCCAAAGCATAAAATTGATCTTTCATCCCTTTCTTCTTTTTCCAATCTATCCATTGACTACTAGGACGTGGCCGGCGCCGTTATTGATGTTCAAAGAGAGAGCATCTAGTTTGTGCATTGAAGATGAGCTGCTAATCCCAAGCACCATTCTTTTGACCTTTGAACAAAACTGATGGCCTCGGTCAATCACGTAGTAGCAACCATTGGCGATGTGGAATTCGTTCTACTGAGCCACGCCTGCGACAATGGAGTTCGAAATGCTTTAAAAGTAATGTCTAAGCAATAATGGAATCCCTTAATGATATATAAATAAACCTTACTATTGAGGTAGAAATTTATAATAAAGTATTTCGGGTTCCATAGTTCAAGGTGGATGTGAGTAGTCAATCCAGCTAAGCTAGCAGCTAAGCTAATTTTTGACATATTTTAAGTAAAATTGGGTTACAAAGTTGTTAATTTAATTAAATTCTTTAATAGTAAATACACATAGACTTCCTTCACTAATGTCAAAAATAGATGTACCGTAAAACGGGGTAACTTTGATCACCGGGGTAAATTTGACCGACAATAAACTTTTCCACATTATCATCAATAACTCAGGCTATAGTTGGAATTTTTGAAAACCGTTTTCTGCGTTCGAAAGCCTATTAAGGAGGGGGTAGGGTCTAACGGGTATAAAAAAACACCATTTTCACGATTTTTTTTTAGAGCTATCGTTCAAACAAATGTATTCAATTTTTTTGCATTATACAAATCATTGTTAAAAGAACATTTAATAATTTTTTCGTAGAAAAATATTGAAAAATGTGCCGGTGACGGAGCACTTTCGAGGATGCCTTTTAGAAAACAGGATTTGCGGTGGACACTGTATCTCAGCACAGAATCATCTGAAATCAAAAAATCTAAGCAAAATATTTTTGATAGATGTTTTTCTGGACCCCAACGTTTTTATTTAACTTAAAAAAATTTTTATGAAATTTTTGTGGCTGTTTGAAGTCAAAACTACGATTTTTCACGAAAAAATCCGCCATTTTTCACCTGTAAAATCTCCCCAAAGTAAAAAAAAACAAAAAAGAAAAACGTTGGGGTCTGGTATTTTATATGGAGAAAATATGTTCCAAATTTGAAAAGAATCGGATAAGTAGTTTTCAAATGACGATGTCCACGGACTTTAAAAAAGTGCTTTCGAGAAAAACGCATTTGAAGTTTCTGCTCTTGCTTTCTTGCAGTATTAGATAGGAGGAGATAAAGGCCTATAATTTCTACAGTTTTGCTCCAATTGACTTGAAAATTTGACACAACAATCTTGAAATGTTTTACAATAAGAAAATATAAAAATAAAAAAATCGATTTTTTGAAAGTGTTAGACCCTACCCCCCCCTTAATTGAGTATCAAATAGGCAAAATTTGGTTTGTATTTGAAATCTCTTTCTGTTAGTAAAAATCTAATTTTAAAATAGTAAAATATCTACTATTTCCAAGGCTCGCAAACAAACAGCTCTCCTTATAATACCAAAAAGCATTTTGAAGCAAACGGGTTGTTTAATGTGAAAGAACAACTTTTTTTCTTTGTATATGAACAGTTAAAGTGCTATTTTTATAGTCATTTAATAATAAATTTTTGATATTTAAAAAATAAGGACATTTTCCAAGAGTGAGCCCGTATTGGACAAATAGATAAGAACCTTATCAAATCGTTAACTTTGAAGAAAAGATGAAAATGGAAATAGTGGGAGGGCCTGTAACTCGCGGTTGCTCAGCGGGTGGGTGGTTTGTTTATATTTTGGATTAGTGGGTGGGGTGGATAGAACTCAGGGTCGTTATAGGATTTTTCAACACGGGCTATTTCCTCTTGAGTCGAACTCAAACAGTGATGTCCAAATGGGGGAATCGAGCTAAATGTTAAATCACGGGTGGTACCTCGCATGCTACCAACCGTTGTCAGATGTATGTGGAATCTAATCTAATTGAAGACCAAAATGCGAGAACTCTTCAGAGGGTTGTTTTTAGAGAACGACGGAATACGGTAGAAAGATCGAAATATGGGTGTAAATCATTCTTGGTAAAAAACTAATACAGGGGGGCTTGGTTTTAAAAACTTTTAGTGGTACATTTATTGGCTGCACAGAGCCTAAACTTGACGTCACAATTCGGTCCATACTTGCGGTTTTATGATTAGGTTTAAGGTTTATACATTCTGGTTCAGGAAACTGGATCCTCCGACTGGCAGCTACTCCAGAAGATCCACACCCAATTCGGCGTCCCGAATGGTGTTGGAATCAACTTGATGATGATTATGTGGGATGGCGGACCTTTTAGAGGTTATGTCCACCAGCGGCAATCAGTTTTCTGTCCACGGAACGCGGGTTCGGTTTCGTCTTAAACCGCGACCCGTCGAGGATGCTCCTGAGATAGAGGTTATAAACGAAAAGAAAAAGGTCCTCTGGACCTGACCAGATACATTAGTCAACTTGTTACGTCACATCTTTCACCGCATGGTTTATACAATGTTTCACGAAAATACAATAATACATTTTTACATATTTTTACCTTTTTCTTCAGGATATAATGTTAATTTGTTTGTTTTTCCTCGTTGTACTGTTTAACGTATTTTTAATCTGTTTAGCATAGGAATAACGTTTTAATACTTTTTTGACACCTCGTGTCACCAAACTAACACTTGATTGTGTACATTGCACAAATGTTACCTTTTTATGTATATTCGGTTTTAATTCGTTTCTCGTTTTGTGATTGTAATCTTCGAGTCGAATTTGTAGCTGTTTAATATAAAAATAGAACGTAATTTAACTATGTTTTTAACTGACCGCATGTTGTGTTTAGCTTGTAAACTAACCGTACTTTTCCTTAGTAACTTTCACTCGTAGTAACGACTTTTAGCTTGTGATCGTTTTTAGTGTTATAATTTATTTGCCCGTTTTTAATTAGCCTGTAATTTAGTTAAGAACTTTAAGAAATTTTTACACCTATAAAACGTGATATAAAATAACTTTTACTTTAACGTTTAACACGGCGCGCACAACTTTACTCTGAGGAGCTCGAGGACAGAAAGACCTTGCATTTCGTTGGTCGATATTGCGCAAGCTATGAAAATCCGACCGACACACAAAAATTTACAACTACAGAGTAAGCTAAGATACGTGTGTCGTTGTTTGGGTGATAGCACTTCCCCGTGTTAACAGTAGAGTTTCCTCCGCCCATGGAAATTCTCTTGTGAGAGAGGTGGCTGCGTGCTGTTGTAGGGAAAGCGGTAAAACGGGAAGAATCCCTGAGAGCCCTTGAGTGTCGATGACTTTGACGTTTCTAAGTCAGGGTTGAAGTCGAAATGAATGAATGTGTCGAGGACACATTTTTGGGGTGTAACGAACGGTTACATTACCCCATCGTCCCTTCTGAAAATGAATGAACTTCATTCATTTTACAATCAGAGAGATGAATGTAACACGATTCTCTGTTAATTTTTTATTTTGAACTATCAAAATTAAAATTAGACTTTTGGGTCTATGATTTACACGAACTGCCTATTTCGCAATCATCTGGTGATCGGAACAGCATCGTGTCACTCAGTGTAACTCACTGCAGTATTTTAGGTTAATGGTCACTCACTTTGAGATGACAACATCGAAATGTAAACAAAGTTTATTGATAAATTGGATCCAATGTTTTGAATTTTTCTTTTTTCATAGTCACCGGTGCTTCAATTTGGTGTATTTTCAGGGTAAGTATTCAACCTATTTCTCACAAAATTAATCCTCTAGAGCTCAGTTTGCAGATTCTAGTAGCCCTTTAATGTTTTCATAACTCTTGTTTGTTTCAGCTAGAACTGCGGTGAGGAAGAATTCGGAAGGTTAAAACCGATTTTCCAGAAAATCACCAGGTAAGTTTTATGATTGTGCTAGCAACTGCTACAACACATCCGAAAGATCGGATTATAAGAAGGTAATCTCGACTGTATTTCTTTCCAGTCTTCACACCTCATAGACCCTCGGTCGAGATGGAAGGGAATCAACAGTGAATTAAGGGTAAGTTTTATGTATCGTTCAATCTCATAAGACAGATACTAATCTAGGTTTCGTATTTGTTTTCTTTTTCTATCTTTTTAGGTTTCGAGTCAGCCCAGAACGGACACGGTGATACTCATCCGTGAAGGTGGACTGATTCAATCTCGTAAACCTATGAAGAATATTTTGCAAAATCGATGGTTTTCGTTTGTTCCTAATTGTTTTCTTTTTCTTCTTTTAGATGCTTCTAATAAACGGAAAATAATGTTATATGATTTTGTTTTTAACACATAATCCGAACATCCTACTACACCCTACTGTAGTTTTTTAACAGTGCTAGTTTTGAGTTTTCCAATTAGGAAGTTTCTATAGGCGTGACAGCTTTCAATCGCGATAGCAAAAGTTTAGAATGAATCATTTTTAAACACTTGATTCCTAGTCGAACACAGTGGGAAAATTGTCCACTATTGTGTTACAAAAGTTCGCGTTGAATTTTGAACTTAAGCGGATAGATGATTAGCTTTTATCTAAACGAAATGATGAAAGTAATGATTGCTTTCCAAATGGTGTTCTGTTTGGTACCGTTAAATGGACCAATCGAACTGGAAGCTATGAACAGACGTATTTAGGAATTATTGCTTTTCCAAGCAGAGTTAGGCGGATTATATTCGTGGCACATGGCCAGATTTCGTTCTTATAATTTTCTTGGAATTGCTAAGACGCCATCAACCTGTGATGATTTGTCGGAATCTATTTAGAGCTGACCCTGAAGCGTACAGTCGTGCAAGGTACCTTCAGACCAGGGTAAAAAGTCAAAATATGGGTTTCTCTAGGCAATTCAGTCTGCCCTACTATGTACGGTGTGCTACTCTTGGGTTTTCTAACCACATTTCCGGTTTCATGGTTTAACTTTTCCCTAGCGTTTCGCGATTTTTGACGGAGTTTGTGGGTGTCGTTTTTAATTTTCAGATCCGATACTGTACGAATTTCGTTTCTTACTACACGTGAACGCGAATAGTCGTCAGCTGATTCAAACCGTTGCCTGAATATAGAATATAATTGTCGATAGAAAATTTCAACTTTGGAACGGTTCTCGATATTGGAGAAAATTTCCGGTTTTCATGTTGCCTTTTTCCCGAGATAATTAGAGCAAAGCTTTTCCGTAAAATAAGCTTTGTGAAATCGATGAAAATATAATTATAAATACGAAAATTTCGATATTTATCCTCGTAGCGATGACTTCCGGCAAGCGCGCGCGTTTTACTTATTTGTTGTTGGTCGAAGGACGAATATTTATTTCTAAATTCGCGGGCTAGACGTAGCCATGAAAAGCGTTCCTCATTCTCGAAACCGAATATCACCAAAGCGTTATCGTAGCTACGGATAAGGTTACCTAACCAGCAAGATTGTTCCCGATGTGTCACATTTTCAGAATTCACGATGCGTATTCTTTCATGGTCGAAACGTTTCGAAATTGTACGGAAACTAATTTTGTTCGGATGAATGCAATAGGAAAAATGTCTTTCACGCGCATGCTGGTATCGATAAGTTCTGTTTTCACAACGTTGTAATTGAGATGAACTAGCATCAGAATCCGGTTCTGAAACGAAATATTCCGAATAACCGTTTTTTGTTACCTCACGGACCTGCTCTTGATCTTCCGAAACCGACGTGAGTTTTCGCGATGAATTTTGGATCGATTTCGAAAAGATTTTGCTAAAACGCGACGAGATTTTTGAGCTGCCGTTTTCGAGATAAAGCGCATCTTGATGGGGTTTAAATTGATGAATTTGAAGTACCTTCGATAATCGGGGAAAGATAGCGGACTGCAATCTGCGTACGTCACACAAATGTTCCCCTTGCTCAGCTATTTTCAGAGCTCTCGAGCCTCTGCCTAAATAGTGAGCCAAACTCGCTGGAGTTTTCATCTAAAATCTTCGGGCTATGAATCTGACTTTTTGTAAGAGCTTCGAGATCGGAGTCACTAACAATTTCAAATGATTCCTGTGTTGTATTTCCAGGATCTTCAGTTCTGAGGTTGTTCTAAAATGGAAAAAAATGATGATTATTAATCAGTTAAAGTAAATCGTTTGGAGAACGATCTAGTTTTCAAACAGATACTGTTTTTGCCCCTCCTCGGAGAGGAAAATTTCAAGGAAGCGTAACCGTGGTGAAGTTTTATTTTTATGCGGGCGCCAATTGTAACTCGCGGTTGCTCAGCGGGTGGGTGGTTTGTTTATATTTTGGATTAGTGGGTGGGGTGGATAGAACTCAGGGTCGTTATAGGATTTTTCAACACGGGCTATTTCCTCTTGAGTCGAACTCAAACAGTGATGTCCAAATGGGGGAATCGAGCTAAATGTTAAATCACGGGTGGTACCTCGCATGCTACCAACCGTTGTCAGATGTATGTGGAATCTAATCTAATTGAAGACCAAAATGCGAGAACTCTTCAGAGGGTTGTTTTTAGAGAACGACGGAATACGGTAGAAAGATCGAAATATGGGTGTAAATCATTCTTGGTAAAAAACTAATACAGGGGGGCTTGGTTTTAAAAACTTTTAGTGGTACATTTATTGGCTGCACAGAGCCTAAACTTGACGTCACAATTCGGTCCATACTTGCGGTTTTATGATTAGGTTTAAGGTTTATACATTCTGGTTCAGGAAACTGGATCCTCCGACTGGCAGCTACTCCAGAAGATCCACACCCAATTCGGCGTCCCGAATGGTGTTGGAATCAACTTGATGATGATTATGTGGGATGGCGGACCTTTTAGAGGTTATGTCCACCAGCGGCAATCAGTTTTCTGTCCACGGAACGCGGGTTCGGTTTCGTCTTAAACCGCGACCCGTCGAGGATGCTCCTGAGATAGAGGTTATAAACGAAAAGAAAAAGGTCCTCTGGACCTGACCAGATACATTAGTCAACTTGTTACGTCACATCTTTCACCGCATGGTTTATACAATGTTTCACGAAAATACAATAATACATTTTTACATATTTTTACCTTTTTCTTCAGGATATAATGTTAATTTGTTTGTTTTTCCTCGTTGTACTGTTTAACGTATTTTTAATCTGTTTAGCATAGGAATAACGTTTTAATACTTTTTTGACACCTCGTGTCACCAAACTAACACTTGATTGTGTACATTGCACAAATGTTACCTTTTTATGTATATTCGGTTTTAATTCGTTTCTCGTTTTGTGATTGTAATCTTCGAGTCGAATTTGTAGCTGTTTAATATAAAAATAGAACGTAATTTAACTATGTTTTTAACTGACCGCATGTTGTGTTTAGCTTGTAAACTAACCGTACTTTTCCTTAGTAACTTTCACTCGTAGTAACGACTTTTAGCTTGTGATCGTTTTTAGTGTTATAATTTATTTGCCCGTTTTTAATTAGCCTGTAATTTAGTTAAGAACTTTAAGAAATTTTTACACCTATAAAACGTGATATAAAATAACTTTTACTTTAACGTTTAACACGGCGCGCACAACTTTACTCTGAGGAGCTCGAGGACAGAAAGACCTTGCATTTCGTTGGTCGATATTGCGCAAGCTATGAAAATCCGACCGACACACAAAAATTTACAACTACAGAGTAAGCTAAGATACGTGTGTCGTTGTTTGGGTGATAGCACTTCCCCGTGTTAACAGTAGAGTTTCCTCCGCCCATGGAAATTCTCTTGTGAGAGAGGTGGCTGCGTGCTGTTGTAGGGAAAGCGGTAAAACGGGAAGAATCCCTGAGAGCCCTTGAGTGTCGATGACTTTGACGTTTCTAAGTCAGGGTTGAAGTCGAAATGAATGAATGTGTCGAGGACACATTTTTGGGGTGTAACGAACGGTTACAGGCCTAGGGGAATGTGTGAAGGTGAAATTTCATTTGTATTTTGAAGCTCAAACTATTTAGCAATTAGAATTATTTTGTTCCTAAATGTAGGCAGCATTATAGTTCTTTTTTCGATTATCAATATGTTTAAAATAAAACGATGAAAATCATGGTTAAATTGATAAACTAGCATTTGTAAATATTATGAAAGTGTTTTGTATCCTATATGATCAAGAAAACTCGTTAAAACCGTCAAAATAGAGACTGATCAATTTCACCCCAAAGCATCAAATTCTGAAAAGAGACGTAAACGATTTTTAAATCAAATTTAAAGTAGTCCAATAAATTTCAGCATCCATGTTTTACGTTCATTGGAGTCCAGTACTGTTTTTAAAAATATAAAACATGCCACATTCCCCTTAACAGAAAAAAATAATCGAAATTTATTGAAAAAAGTGATCAATATTACCCCAGATTACGGTAGCTTTTTATTTATATTTGTAGAAAGTGTAGATTTTTCTAAAGTGTTCTTTCTCTGAAACTAGTGAAAAAATATATGAAAATTTGATTAAATAGAGGATAACAATCTGTTTCATAAGTATAATTCTCGTTTCATAACATTTAAGCTCTGCGGGCTACAAATTGGCGTTCGCGGGTCAAATGTGGCTCGCGGGCCGCGATTTAGCCACCCATGCTTTATATAAATGTATTAGGGGAAAGGTTTCCTAAATGGGCCTATCGGGTTAAATGACCCTACGGCCGTTTGACGAAATGGCTGTCAAGACAACGTATCCAATCAATGCATTTTGAGGGTGATGCGCTTTGAAAATAAGGGAAGAAAAAATTTTATGAATAAACCAACTCAAAAAAAATTTAAAAATTCATACAAGATTTTGACTGAATCAAAGCAATCGAAAGATTCTTTTTAATTCAACCACGATAAATGAAAAGTTCATATACCAGTATTTCGATAGCAACTTACTACCTTCTTCAGTGAACGTTTTCGATTGAAAACGTTCACTGAAGAAGGTAGTAAGTTGCTATCGAAATACTGGTATATGAACTTTTCGTACACATACACATGGTTGAAGAGCCGAAAAAGATTTGTGAAATTTTTAACGATTATTATATAAACGTATGTGACTCCATTTTAGTAAACTGGAGTGCGCCAATTCTTAGCCTAAGTAGGCCTCATATAGGATTCTCCTTTTCAAATGTATCCACCGAAAATGTAAGCAAACACATTCAAAATTTGAAACGCAATTCCGCTTCAGGCGTTGATGGAATTTCACCTCGATTCTTGCAGAAATATGAATCTTTCTATTTAACAAAATATACTGAACTCATTAATCGCTCGATTTATGCTGGAATATTTCCAGATTTGTTCAAAGTTGCGAAGGTAATACCTGTCTATAAATCAGGTTCTAAACATTTAGTGAACAACTACAGACCAATATCGTTGTTAAACTCGCTATCAAAGCCATTTGAAAAGATACTTTTTGAACAAATTCAAGAATTTTGCGAAAATAATCGAATAATAAATAAAAACCAATTTGGCTTTGTTCCTAAATCTAATACCCTATCGGCAGTTGCGAACCTCATGAACGACATAACAACGAATCTTGATGATAAGAAAAATGTATCTTGTTTATTCATTGATCTCAGTAAAGCATTTGACTGTGTACATCATCAAATCCTATTGAAAAAATTGAACGAAATGGGCTTTGAATCCATCTCACTATCGTTAATGGAATCATACCTATCTAACCGAACTCAATCAGTTTACCTAGGGTCCAACTCTAGTTCACCGAGAATAATCAAGTACGGTGTTCCTCAAGGTTCCGTTCTCGGGCCACTTTTGTTCAATATTTATATAAACGATATCTTTCAATTACCTCTAAATGGAAAGCTTCAAATGTATGCAGACGACGCAACGTTGCTCTATGTCACTGAAAACTTGAATGATTTGAGTGCTCAAATAAAACATGATATCGAAGTTCTCCTCAAATATTTTTACATAAACCATTTATCCATGAATCTACAGAAAACTAAATTTATGATCTTTTCACTGAGAGGTCACTCTCGAACACTAACGTTATCAATAAATGACACTCAGATTGAACAAGTGTCACAAATGAAATACCTCGGACTTTGTATCGATGAAAACCTAAAATGGGGCGGTCACATAAGTCAGATTTGTAAAAAAATAGCACCTTACGTATTTGCTTTACGAAGGGTACGTCAAAATATAAATGAATCATCAGCATGGAAAATATATTATGCCTACATTCAATCCCATCTGATCTATATGAACTCCATCTGGGGCTGCGCAGCTGAAACGCGCCTGCAACGACTAAAAATTTTACAAAATAAAGCTATAAAACATATTAAAAGATTACCGAGCTTGTTTTCCACTGCATTGTTATACAGCACTAGAATACTCCCTCTGGAATTGCTAAATAAATTTGAAACGCTAACATTTTTCTATAAAATATCAAAGAAACTTTTAAAGTCAAACATCGAACTGGTTCACATTAATAACATCCACGCTAGGAACACGAGAAGCGCGGGTAATATGAATTTTTTTATAGCGCGAACAAGAACACAATTTGCGCAAAATAGCCTTGTACATCGTGGATTAAATCTCTTCAATACACTTCCAATAGAAATAAAAAATGCCAGAAATTTAGACACATTTAAGAAAACTCTTAAGTCATATCTTTTCAACCCACCTTAAGTCAATTCAGCCTAGAGGTATCAACCCACCTTGACGAAGCCTTACGGTACAAAGATAGTTTGGTTAGTCGGGGGGTTCGATGCCTCTTTGCTTCGCCGAAAAAACTTTTTCATTCTTGCTTAGCACTCCCAAGACAATCTTCAGAAGCAACGCGACGTAGGCGCGGTAAAACCTACTTACATGGACTCTTGGGAGAAAAAGGATAGGAAATTATCCTTGAGCTTTGCAATCCCTATACCCTTCCATTATCCTATCCTATCCAACCTTATTCCATGTAGCAAAATAGAAATGTGAAATGTAGACACTAGCCGGCAACCCAGAGCATCCCCCGGAAGGAAGCAGAGGAAAAGTGTTTTCACGTACACATGTGTAAAAGCACTGGCATGAGCAGTTGACAACAGTCTTCAGACTAATCCAACTGCCAAGAAAACCGTTAATAAATAAATAAAAAAAAAAAATATATTTGATTAAATTAGTATTCTGCTTAATAGGCGCATATAGCCCGCTCCCCCCTATCTAATCCCGCTGGTTCATGATGCCCCGTTTGGCGATACTGCGGTTTTAGTTAGGAGTGCCAAATTGACACTTGTTGAATTTTAACGGGTGAAAATTTTTGGTACAAATGAGGGTTAATAACAGTAGTTACATATTGTGGCTCTTAGAGTTAGATTATAGTTGGTTTAGATTTTCAAAAGTGTTTAAACATTTTTATTTTAATTCATGTACATAAGCTATAGTCCAATTCCATAGTAGTTATCATCAAAATTATTAATCTCGAGATTCACGTTTACCAAATACAATTTAACTACGCCGAGAGTATTGAAGTCTTACGATCGTACCGAGTTAAAAAAATGTGTGTTACTAGGTCTCATTAAATTTCATGTCAATTCAATCCAAGGGCGCAGGAATTGTTGTGCTTAAATAAAATTTGCTCCCTTCAGTCGGTCAGCAAATATTTGTCTTTGGTCTGTACACGTACGAAGTGGGTGGAATATGCCAATCCTGCGAAAGAAAAACGACATAACAATGTGAGCAAAATGGCCCCAAGAAACGCTATGACTAAGGAAGAAATGTAAATATTTAACCGGAAACGGTCTGAGCCTGCCGTAGGAAGAAGGGCCTCTAGCATTGGTTACGTTATGCCATAAGTCGTAAGCCATAAGGTAGACAGAAAGAACTAACAAAAAACATCTGCAAAGCAAAAGTACCAGTATGAAATATTCGGCAAGCGCCATCCTATAGGAAAAAGAATTGCTGTCGGGGTTGTTTATTTCGATAGGTATTTTCTGTTTTCATTTCTCTTTCCGCTGACTGAAATGGGTCATCAAATAACCAACAATCGAGCGTCAAGAGTGATGTTCCTCAAATGGGATCATTTTTCATGAATTATTTTCGTCGCCGACCATTACCTCCAAGATTCCTTTTCAAGTGACTTGAAAGCCGGGTAAACGAGTTTCTTCCTTCTTAGCATTGCCACTTACTGGCTTGGCTGACGTTACCTTCTGACAGTTGAACACTAAATCCATTAGACGTAGTCTACAAGACTTACATTTTTATCGGTTGAAAATGACTTTCGGCCTGACTAATAGTTATGTAGAAAAATAACTGTTGGATAATATTTTTCCAATATTTTCAATCCGAAAATTCTTTCAAAACGGGATGAAATTATTGCTGAACAGAAACATCGCGAACAATATGGTGCAAATTGCAATTGCTCAGATTAAGTAGTACTCGAGTAAATTTGACACATACAAATATAATTTATTTTGTCAAAGGTTAATGAGTTATGAAATTTTTAATATAAAGTTTTTTGGACATGAGACACTGTCGATTTATTATTGACTAGATGGAAAATTTCCGATACATACAGTGAGTGAAACAAGAATATTATTTACCACTATGATTTTTTCTTGTTAAAATATGTATGATAGAAAATCGTTAAAAAATTTACTTCTACAATTAGCATAATTTTTAAGCATATTTTTTTTGGTATTGAGGACCAAAACTATGAAAAAAAAAACGGTGGGAAATAAAAATGGTAGCACATGCGTATTTCTACGAAATCATTATTTTTTCTTAAAATTTACTATGTACATGTGAAAAATAATGCTTCAACGAACTTTTTGAATAGATAATTGCCATTTTCGGCGTGTTCTAGTATTGCAAAGGATTTAAATGGTTTTGAAAGATTTTCCTCTAGCACTCAGTAATTTGACATTTGATCTACTATACTCTACCAAGCATGACGTGAAATAATGAAAAAGAGGTTTGGGTTAAATTTGAATGTGAAAAAGAGAACAGTAGGGGAGATAAGGGCATAACGAGCACACAGGGCATAATAAGCACTCCTTTTTTCTACAAAAGTACGTATTTTCTTAAACAAATTTTCATAAGGACTTGTTTCGTACTACCTATAGTATTAATTGTTCACCAAAAAAGAAATATCCTTTCATCTTTACAGAAATATTAAATAATAACCAGCTAGGTTCTCAAGTGACGAAAATATTATAATTTTTGAGCACCACCAAATAAGCTTTTATGACCTTTTAATCATCTTGATCTGAAATGTACGTACTGCACCATGATCTACACATTGTTTTTCAATTTTCAACATCATAAAATTTTTGATTTTTCACTTTAATCAATTATAAAACGCGTTTTTACTTTAAATTTGTTCACTGGAGGCGAACAGAGCACTATCAATGAAGGCATAATGAGCGTTTTCTGCCGGGGAATCTAGCAGCGAATTCCACTCGATTGAGTCAACTGAATAATAGAGCTACAGCTTGACTTGTTTCGTCGGTCGATTTGGCCTATTGGTAAGGTGTCGGAGAGGTAATCAGTAGACTCGAGTTCGATTCTTGTTCGAGGGGATTTTTTTTTCGCATACCATTCATGATTGATTTGTTTATTGTTACATTATACGGCTAATAGCATCAAAGCATCATCCGTCAAACAAAACACCAGAAACATAATGTATGAGCATGTGCTAATTCTTTGAACTCTACAAACAGACCTAGATTATTTTGTTATTGCTTTGTTTGATGAATCTACGCCTCACCGTTTAGTGCAATCATGATCATGAATGATAAATGAAAAAAAAAATCACCTCGACCAGGAATCGAACTCGAGCCTACTGATTACCTCTCCGACATCTAACCAATAGGCCAAATCGTCAGACGATACAAGTTAAGCTGTAGCTCTATTAGTCAGTTGACTTCATCGAGTTGAACTCGCTGCTAGATTCCCCGGCAGAAAATGCTCATTATGCCTTCATTAATGGTGCTCAAACTGCCTCGGGGTGTTTCTCATTCTGCCTCTACAGTGACTGGTTTTCAGCTTTCGGCAAAAATTTTTAAAATGCATTTTTAAACGTTTTTATCTACTTTTTCAAGTTTCATCCGATTAGGCAATAGACTATTTGAGTGTCTGAACACGAAACAATGATGTAATTCACATATTACAGCTCTTCTCTATGGTTAAATAAGCATTTTCCTTAAGGTGGCCATTATGACCTCATCTCCCCTATTGAAATTTTTCAATTTCTTTTTTTAAATAAAACACTATTTTTACAGTTTCTAGCCGATGTTAGCAATATTTTTCTATTAAACCAAATTGAGGCTCAATATCGATAAGCCGGGTTTTACAACAAGGTACATCTTCAACATTTCGGCATATTTCCTACACAGTTTTTTTGCAGTTCATGCTGAAGAAAGCTTTTCTGAATATATAGAATATACCACCGTTGAAGTTTCTGTTCATCTCAACTTCCGAGTCAATTTTAAATCATACCAATAATTCTGCTAGCCATCTAGTCCATCAAACTTTATCCAGTCCATACATCGTTATTTTGATTACCGGTCCAAAATATACACTTTTTAGGGGACTTGATGCAAATCTTATAATTTGATTAGTGATCTTAGAAAAAAGTAGCACTATTATTTGCCTTTACATAGTGAACTTTAAGAAATAATCTTAATTTTGTAGAAATACATAAGTGGTACTATTTTTATTTCAAGCCTTTTTCATAGTTTTTATCCTCAAAGCCAATTGGTTTATATAAAAAAAAGTAAATTTATACTTGAGTTATCCGTTGAACAACTTAAAAAAAATTGAAGAATTTTTTTTAGCGATTATCAATCATTCTTATTTTAACATCGTGGTAATATTCTTGTTTCGCTCAAAATAACACGGGGTAATGCTACAGAAAATCTAGCAATAGGTCGCAGTATTCGCTTCCCAACAAAAAAAAGAGAATGGAATTCGATATTGGGATTTGATTAAAATACTACTTTTTTCTACTTTGAAATGCCCACAAACAATAATACAGTGACCGAAACAAGGTATCACTACGTTTTTTGCTTATAAAAATATGAATGATTGGCAATCGTCAAAATTTTCTTCTATAAATTGTTTCAACTTGTTTAACGGATAACTAAAGCATAAATTTACATTTTTCCGATAAAACAATTATAGTTGAGAATCAAAAATTTGTAAAAAAGGATGCGAAATAAAATAGTAAAATTTAACATGTAATGTAGGGGAGATAAGGGCATAACGAGCATTCGGGTGAATTGGGCACTAGACTGAGTCGAGAACGGCTTTTCCGGGAAGCTGATCAGACTGATCAAGGCGACGATGGATGGAACGCAGTGCTGTGTGCGGATTTCGGGTGAATTGTCGAGTTCATTCGAATCGCGCAGGGGGCTTCGACAAGGTGATGGTCTATCCTGCATGATGTTCAACGTGGCGCTAGAAGGTGTTATTCGACGAGCGGTGGGCGAAATGCGGGGCACGATTTTCAACAGATCCAGTCAACTTATCTGCTTTGCCGATGACATTGATATAGTCGGCAGATCATCTGCGGCGGTGGAGGAGATCTACCGCAAACTGAAACGCGAAGCAGGAAGGATTGGGTTGATGATTAATACGTCCAAGACGAAGTACATGCTGGCCTGCGGATCCGAGACCGACCGAACCCGCTTGTCCAGTAATAACAAGGTCACGATCGACGGCGACGAGCTGGAGATAGTCGAAGACTTTGTCTATCTCGGCTCACTGGTGACCGCAGACAATGACACCAGCCGTGAGATCCGGAGGCGAATTATCAGCGGAAGTCGTGCCTACTATGGACTCCACAAGCAACTGCGGTCGAGAAGACTTAGCCCTCGCACGAAGTGTAACCTGTATATGACGCTCATTAGACCGGTTGTTCTCTACGGGCACGAGACATGGATATTGCTCGAGGAGGACCTGCGTGCACTCGGAGTATTCGAGCGACGAGTGTTAAGAACCATCTTTGGCGGCGTACAGGAGAACGGAGTGTGGAGGCGAAGGATGAACCACGAGCTCGCGCGCCTCTACGGCGAACCCAGTATCCAGAAGGTGGTGAAGGCTGGCCGGATACGCTGGGCTGGACACGTTGCGAGAATGCCGGACGACTGTCCTGCAAAACAGGTGTTCGCTACGAATCCGGTAGGAACAAGACGAGCGGGGGCGCAACGAGCGAGGTGGTTAGACCAAGTGGAGCGTGATC
The DNA here is from genome assembly GCF_029784155.1 of Uranotaenia lowii. Classification (NCBI taxonomy): domain Eukaryota; kingdom Metazoa; phylum Arthropoda; class Insecta; order Diptera; family Culicidae; genus Uranotaenia; species Uranotaenia lowii. The sequence continues at coordinate 271,143,498 of NC_073692.1, forward strand.
TGGCGAACGTGGGGTGCCCGAGAAATTGGAGAACGGTTGCTATGAACCGAGTGAATTTTAGGAATTATGTTCGTCAAGTTATGTCGTGAGACGGAATACTATGTAAATAAAAATAAACTGAGTCGATTTGGGGTCATTTTTGAATTTCTCAAACCCTGGGGTCTAATAAGCTTCGTCTTAGTGCAAAACTTATCCACGATTTTTTGCAGAATTTTCAAGTAACGTTCACTTGAGTAAATTTGAACTTTTAGTTTTATATGAGAAAATTGAATGTTTTGTACTGAAAAATCCACATAATTTTTGTTTCTTCTGTAGAACTGAGTCAGCTGATGGATTTTGCGCCAATTTATAAATTCCCTAAAGGAAATTTTCTGCTGATCAACTTTGTTCAAGACCTTAACTTTGTATTTTATAAGACATAAAAGTTATTAGCTGTTCAATAGAGGTATGTCTTTTCGCATTGATAAACAATAAATTCAATTGACATCACTGCTGCATATTATAATTTTTGAGCACCGGAAAATAAGCTTTTTTGATCGTTCAATCATCTGAATATGTCATGAACGCACTGCAACATTGTTTATAAATTTTTACCATCATTTAATTTTTGATTTTTCACTATTATAAATTTTAAAATGCGATTTTACTTTAACACTAGAAAGACCGCACCAGTCAAAATGACTGGTTGGACACTTTGTTTGTTGAATATCTTTTAAACACTTCGCTTTGAAAAATCGCAAAAAATTAGACTTTTTATGATTTTTGAATCTCTACATATTTGTGTATTTTATATTTCACTAGCTCTTTGAATATGTGAAAAAAAATTCGCCATGGATACTTGGACCGTGACCTGTCAAAATGAACTAAAACTCACAACGCTATAACTGAAACAAGAAAAAAAATCGCTTGCTTTTGGTTTCATTTGCAATCTACATTCAAGACTAGAGATGTACCGAATAGTGGTATTCGGCGAACGGCCGAATACTGAATTGTCCTTTTCAACTATTCGGCCAAACGAATATTCGATCGAATATTCTGTTAATTTTTAATAGAAATTAAAAAGCGACAATTTCATTTTCCTTCTATTTCTTTTATCTTAATACTCCATATGCTTTTGAATCGATTATTTTCAACCCACTCTTTGATTTTCAAAATGTCACGAATAGTTAGAAGGACATCAGATAAATTGTCGCTTTTAGGACGTATATATCAAAGAGATTGGGTTCCAATAAAATCTGGGACAAATCATGTCAAAACAGGTGCCAAGCTATTTGAAATGGCTTATTTTATATTGAATCAGATGAATATCGATTTTTAGCTAGATGTCTTCAAAATAGTTGCCAAAAAACGATGATCTTCAACTTAATGAAAACCATATTTTCTACCGAGCAAACCCAAAAGGCCGGGTCTGGAAGAATTTTTGAAAATTTTTTTAAAAAAGAGCATTTCTCAACAGAATCTAGGCAATATTTTCAAACATACAAGAGGAAAAATAAAGTAAATTACTTAAAATATAATGTTTTCATGGAATCACAGCAGCAGTTTTAAAATCGTATCTAAGGCCTTAGGGTTAAAGAAAAATTGATGTTTGTATTTAAATTTACTCTAACAAATCGTGCTGAACGCAATATCTTAAAAAAATCATAGAGAAATTTGAGTATTTATTTGATGTAGCAAATAATCTGAATAAACCCGGGTAAAATCTGAAAATTTCAAATAATATCTGGCCATCTCGGTCAGAATTGACTTTTCTTGAATTCTTTATTGGATTTATGGACAAGCCTGGATATATGAAAAAAAACTGGAATAAACGATAATCAA
>NC_073692.1:271150818-271170326 GCF_029784155.1 Uranotaenia lowii
CACACACACACACACACACACACACACACACACACACACACACACACACACACACACACACACACACACACACACACACACACACACACACACACACACACACACACACACACACACACACACACACACACACACACACACACACACACACACACACACACACACACACACACACACACACACACACACACACACACACACACACACACACACACACCTTCGAAATGAGGGGTGTTCAGGTTTTTTAAATGCAAAATTGAAAGAAATACGTCAAGTTGTTATTGACTACCCTTTAGTAACCCTAACCCTCATTGATAATTCATTCATTCTATGATGCCAACACTGTTCGGCCGGTCATATATCCAATAAGCTATTAGGTCAATTATGGGAAATTATAGGCGAAATGCCACGTCGAATTTCAAAAAGCCGAATATTGATATTTGATTAATAAGGCTGTTAACTTTGATATCGGGTCAAAGAAGGAAACCATATGCCATGATGCCAAATCTTTGATATTGGGTCAAAGACTAAAGCCTTTGATATTGGATCAAAGTATTCAAAATCGCGATTAACTCGACACTGGGTCAGTTGAAGTTAAGAATCATTGTATGATTATAGCATAGCATAGCATAGCATAGCATAGCATTGGGTGACTACACACATCTTGTATTGGCTGATACACAAGGTACAACTAATAATCAAGCCCAACACGAGATGCCAAAATGAGTACCTGGATTCAATACTCATTTCAAGTGTTGTTATTGCAAATTAGTATGGTACCAAAATGCACACCGTGACAAGTCAATGTAATCATAAAGGGATGGTCTGAACAGCAAATAAACTTTTCAGGTGCAGAAAACTCATACGACCCTACATCTATAGAAGCTGTTTCAGACAGGAAAGGAAAGGGTTATCTATGTTTATAGGAAATCCTATTTGGCAGATAGGATTGATCAATAAAAGAATTAATGAAAATTACACGAATACACATCAAAATGGAAAGAGCTCACCAATGTTTTTTGTTGTTGCTACGATACTTATCAATTTGCTTTGGTATCGATAACCATGGGACCAGTATTACCACTTCCGGTCTTTTACGAATCCAATGCGGCACGATTTTTCGCTGTCTTACCGTACACATGTTTGAACCAATTTAAATCCACTTCTGATAAAACCTTTGCTGTTCGAACTACCAAAATCACATTTTTTTGTCCAATCAACGATCAAAGTAACACAGTAGGCAAAACAAAACAATGTGCTCTGACACATTTTCATTTTCTTATAGTTTTCATTATATTGCTTCAATAACAATTAAAAAGACACTCATAGTTGTTATTTTCAGTTTTTTTCTTCCAAATATCACGAAATACATTTCAATTCGCTGTAAACCATAAGATAGCTAACACTAGTGTGCACCTAAGTGGAGTAACTTGAGCCACCCAAGGCTAGCACAAAACTCATATTTTAGGAAATTGAAATCCTGTTATCAGAATAAAAGTATATTTCAAAATAGTCAGCATATGATCCATTGAAACAATGAGAGAACACTTAGCTTTTATGCTGCTCTAGGGACCTGGTAACGGTTAACTTCGGCACATCCGGAAATTCGATCTCTGTCTGATGTGAACAGTCGACAGAATTCCGGGAAGACAGAAAATTGACATGGTTGGGAGCATGGATATCAGGTGAAAGCATCAAAATGACCGATACTTGATTCGAACTTTTTCACAATTCACTATTTCACTTATTTCCAACTTTTTCACTATCAAATTGAAATTTTTGGCAGCAGCGAAAAAAATTTCATTCTTGTTCAACCGACGCCTACTTAGCGAATCTTAAGAATCATTGTATGATTATATTGGCTAAAAAATTTTACTTTGAAATCGGCAGCTGATATTGGGTCGGCTTGGAATGCTTTGAAAAGTACAATTGTAGTTTTCCAACATGGAGTCATGTAACTGTTTCGGAACAAGCGCAAATGATTTTTTATCGATTCCAAAAACAATCAATCTACTTCAACATGGTGTCAAATGGCCTTACATTGGTCAGGTGAAATGGATGGAAGAAGAATTTAACACGTTGTAAATTCATCTTAACGAATGGGCGCGGTCGGTAAAATTTAAACGAAAAATGAATTCACGATTTAATCAAAGGGAGCATATCCGTTACCTAGCAACCACGACCGACATGGCCACTTCAATGGATCACTGAAAAAAGCTTATTTTCCGAGAGAAGTCGCCACAGAAAATCAACAAATCTTGGCACTGTGTTGCACTATGAGAGATCACGTGGAAAAAAATCGAAAAAAATCATATGAATATGTAAATAAAAAGTAGACACTTTGTATACGAGAAGCTCAAATATCAGAACCCGTTATCCGTTGTAGTTTGCCCAGTTAGTTAGTTTTGAGGATTCAGGTTTTTTTTTACAATTCAATATTTAAAACCACTATACTGCCGTTCTAAGCAAGATTGTCCCATGTGGAAAAACGTGCAAACGAGAAAAACGCGATTGAAATATCAGCTATATTTCCAATTTTTCTCTCAAACTAAAAATTCCCTGACAGTTTTTTCGTAGTGAACAGTTCAAGTTAATCATTTTACAATGTTTTCTGCCAAAAAAAATTACATTTCCTACAAAAAAAACAGCAAATTAGAGCCAAAAATGCTCCGTGTGACACTTTTGCGTAGAATCAGAATGCATGCCGATGCTAGTTCTACGAAAATCTGTCACACGGCTACAATTTTTCTATCATTTTAAAAGCTTGCGTAGTTTATTTTTTTTCCCAAAAACTCATGCTAAACCGTAATTTGAGAAATACGTTCCTCTTTGTTTATAAAAATGTATAGTTTAGTATGGATCTTGTAAGTAGTGTCTACCGAAAAGTGTTTAGTGAAAATTTCTCTGAATAAAACACTCAAGGCTCTCTCTCGCTCCTTCTCTGCCCTCTATTTTAGTGTTCTTTTCAGTGAATAACATTAAATTCAACAGTTGAACTCATCTTAAGACAATTTTTTTGATAAAATTTGGATTTTTCATAGAATTTTCTCTAGTGTGACATTCTTGCGTAGAACTATCAACATAGAGACAACCACCTTGATGAAAATTTCGTATAAGTTCAGAACAAAGTATACTTGTTTGTGTTTTTATTCGAAAGTTAACAATAAAAGAGACCGTTTCCAGCAAAAAAGTGAAAATGACCCAAAAGTCACATGGGACATTCTTGCTTAGAACGGCAGTATTGTAAAAGAAAAAGACATAATATTGAAAAATGAAGGAAAATTGCAAGAAATAAATAAGATGAAAAATAAGAATCTATAAATGCAAATTTTGGATCACTTATACGTACAATATATTGTTGTAAACGTTAATCTCTATAAAAATTAATTGTTGAGTGTCTTCAAAGTCGCTAATAAGACGATAAACCATGAGAAAATGAAGACCATCAGAAAAAATGAAATAATCAAAGTTTCCGGCTGAATTTTTCTCAAGTTTCACGTGGATGTTCTAACAAGTTCTGAAGATTTCAGTTCCAATCTAAAGATTCGAAGCTTTTTGAGAATTTCACCATCGTCAGTTTTATGCACCCACTCTCTATGAAAAGTAATTAAAAAACGAGCAGATCAGCTTTCAGGTTACCCATCTTTGACTTTTGAACCAGGCACTATAATGGGCTACCTATACTCAACATGTATACATATTTCAGGTGGCGGTGGAAATCCCGTAGTAGTAGTGTTAGTAAAAGTTTTTTTTTGTAAACATTGTATCCAAGACAATTCGTGACGTCAGTTGCATTTTCAAACAAACAACCATCATCGCTGTACCAGCGAAAACTATAGAAAAAATCATTGCCAACTGCTGTTTACGATTCTCGTCTAAAGTACATAAACATCCTGGCAAGTGACGTAGGCTTTGTTTACCTTTTTTCTTTTTGAATAACGAGTTCTGTAATAGTGTGCGTGTTTGCTCATCACCTTCTTTGTACCACATTGACCTATTAGGATATATTGACAGTTTTACACGAACACCACCTTAGCAGGAGGCCTCAGCCATAACCTCAAACCATGGGAGAACAGAAACGATTTTTGAGAAGGGCGCACGATAAACGCGTTTTTTCCGGTACTCATATCGACAAATTCACCCTGTGGAAAAACGATACACGGTGTTCGTGTTTTGATTTTTTTGGGCGATCAAGGTTGCCAAGTGCATTGATATTTGGAAAATGATTATATTTTTTAATTGCATTGTTATAGAAAAACCTTTTCATAAGTACTGAGAATTTGCAATGTTCCCGTAGATTTCTAGAAAAAAATGAAATGCAATTAAATGCGTAGAAATTGATTGCAACATTTATCTGAACGGAAGAACAACTGCCTGTATCGCACACTTAAACGATGTAGCGAATTATGTGGATTTGTTTATAATAATCAGAGCATGCAGGATATTATTTTCAAAGCCAACATAGACGGGCTTTCATTAAATTACTTTTTTTGTAACAGTTAATGATTAGGCATTCGTTTAGAAGATAGAAACAAATTTTGAATCTATCAAGCAGTATATGCAAAACATATTTCAGATGTTTCACCTTGAAAATTCATTAGAAAAATATGGCTAATCTTCATCCATTTTGGGACGCCTCATAATGAATTCAAACGTTTAGCTGTTGACATTTAAAAAATTTAATCAATTCAGAAATATTATAATTGATTGAAATCAAACAAATACTGATTTTAGTAACGCACCTAGCATCACTGGTGAGGCCGCCAGCAAATCAAAGTTTGAGGTTATGGCTGAGGCCAATTTTTCGCCAAAACTATCGTTCGTATATACCCTTATATTGTCCTAATTTTTCAAATGTTTTTTTTTTTACAAATTAGAGCTGGCTAGCAGTGTTTTAGAAAATGAAGGGTAGGCACTGAAAGGATAGGGGCCTGAGTAACGCACAAATAAATGACTGATATCCTTTTTTATAAACATAAAAGCCACTTCCAAAAAGAGTTCGTGAAAAGTTAACTTATTTTTTTACGATCGTAAATAAAAGAAATGATAGTCGAAATGTTGAAAACATTTCAAATATAAATTCGTCCGCTTGCTTGCATGCGGAACATGAACAATTATTGTTTTATTTTCATATAAACAAGAATGATTTGCGCTCATAGGCATGAAGTTACGTGCGTGCTCATCTGTGTGAATCGAGTGCGAACGGTGCCAAAAAGGATGGGATTATCTATTATGCATTCCAGAAATTTTCTTGTTCGTTTTCGGGCCAGGATTTTTTTTTGAATAACAACAGTGCACTAATTTCAAATTTTCAAGTACAAAAACCGGACAACATCCGGACCAAATCGGGAAAAATTTATACATTATTCGAACAAAATCAAGAAAAAGATAGGAGAAAATCACTTGAACCTTTATTATTTCGTCTCTAAGCACATCACTGTGTTCAATGCTTCTACAAAAAATTCAAATTCAAATCATATACATAGCTATTCCTCGTAGCACATGCCAAATTTGAATCCATTTGCTTGATAAGTTCCCAAGTTATGTAAAAAATTTTAAAGGAGCCCCCTCCATTTTCTTTTCTCCCCATACTGGAAGGACGGAGTGGTACCAATTATTAAATACCCAATTATTTTTGTTCTAATATACCCTCAAATACTGCTTCCATTATTATTATTATTATAATATAATATTTATTCATCGAACATTTTGTTTAAATGAATTAGAATATAGAACAAACATCAATCAGATACAATTAAATAGACTGGACTGGCGAACACGACGAATAAAACGACTAGCTGGTTCATTGAACTGGTGCAGATGTTCAGCGTCCTGGAATACTCGCATCATCGCACTCAATGGCCCATTATAGCCGTAGGATGTTCGGTGGACTCGATTTGATAGTAACGAGTGAGATCGTAAGGTCCTTAATGGTGCACTAAAGCATATCATTTCCAGCAAGTGTGGTGACTGGACCTCACCGTTCAATACTTTAGCGACGAATGTTGCTTGTTGAATCCTTCGGCGGCGTTCCAGTGTTTGAATACCCAAAAGCTGGCAGCGATTAGGATAAGCGGGAAGATCCTCAGGAATTGCTTGCTTGAGTTGTTCTCGAGATATGCAATAGAAATTGTATGGAAGCTCCACTCCTTACATCTGGCGGTCACGCCAGATCTCTCTACGAACTAAGATCCGAATCTTCAACTCAAACGTCAAATCCGTATTGCTGTACGGGTGTGAAACTTGGTGCACATATGCGGTGACGACGCGAAAACTGCAAGTTTTTGTGAATCGCTGCCTGCGGAACATCATCCGCGCTTGGTGGCCTGGCAACTGGATCTCAAACGTTGAACTTCATCGCCGGTGTCATCAAAAGGCGCTGGAAATCGAGATTCGGGAACGTAAGTGGAGATGGATTGGGCACACGCTGCGAAGAGATGATAACGAGATTTGCAGAGAGGCGCTTGACTGGAATCCAGATGGGCATCGAAGAAGAGGCAGGCCCAAAAGCTCGTGGCGGCGAAGTCTAGCCGCTGAAATCCGCACAGTTGACGAGAACCTCGGCTGGCAGCAAGTGAAGACGCTGGCTCCGGATCGCCAGCAGTGGAGATCTTTTATCTCAGCCCTATGCGCCGGTCAATCGGCGCTGGACCCTTAGGTAGGTAGTCCACTCCTCCCCTCCTATCTTCCCAGTGGAAGGAAGGAGGGGTCTCAAATAATCATAAAAATATTTCTCGTATTCAGATACCCTCCCACGCCAAATAAGGTTCCATTTGTTTGAATAGTTTTCGAGTTACGTTAAAAATGGTAAAGGAGCCCCCTCCCCTTTCTCTTCCTATTTTCCCTGAGGAAGGGCGAAGGGATACCAAAGGTTTAGGGAAACATTTATCATACCCTAGTAGTCCCCCTCCCCATGCCAAATTTGGTTCCTTCCCAAGTAACACAGATTATGCCAACTAGCATTAGGAAGTTTTATTATGGTTTAATTATGGCATTTTTTTGTGCAGCTCGTTTTATGACGGTTTTTTTATGGTCATGCAGAATGCTTATATTTTTTTTCGACCATATGTTTTCAGATGGTTTTGAAAACGCTAATAAAACTTTTATTAAACATACTGTTTTAGTTATTTTGAAAGAGTTATGAATGCTTTTTTAAAACTATAATAAAACAAAAACTTAGAAGTTTGCTCCAAGCTTTCTTTTGCATGTTCTATAATAGCACTCAGTGCCTGATTATTAAACCGCCGTAAAACTTAGTGACAGTTCTCGATCAAAATGTCAAAACAGGACACGCTCAGATTAGATAGCACATATTTGAATTGGAACTCCCATTTTTACACATTTTTGGTAAGTTATGCGGGTTGGTTTTGAGTTTAAATTAAAAAAATACATCTTTGAAAACTTGAAATCACCGAAAGTGGTATGAATATCTTTACAATATGAGTATTGAGTGGAAGGGCCCAAATAGTAGGAAAAAAAATGCTTGACGCCATCATTAATTCAAGATGGCGGCTTCCGCTTTTATTTTCAAAGCTGTAAATTACTGAAAATATCGTGAAACCTTCACAATATGGTTATAAGGTGAAAGTAATAAACGAGTAGAAGTCAAATTTCGTTGCCCGTCGCCATCTTAAATCCAAGATGGCGGCTACCACTCAACTTAAAAATACTGTAAATGACTGAAATTCGCATAAAACCTATATTATAGGGGTATAAGTTGAAAGAAATCAACCGGTAGAAGTTGAATTACGCTATCTTACGCCATCTTGAAATCCAAGATGGCGGCTTCCGTTAAACTTTAAAATGTAGTGAATGACTTAAAATGACATGAAACCCAAATTGGTAGTGGGTGAAAGGGCTTAACGAGTGAAGGTCGAATATTGCTATCTTACGCCATCTTGAAATCCAAGATGGCAGCTTTCTATAAACTTAAAAAAAAATGCTCTAAATCATTGAATATCGCATGAAACCTCCAAAATATGGGTATTTGTCAATTGGGATAAGCTATAAAAAGTTTATTTTTGCATTCTGACGCTATCTTGAAATCCAGGATGGTGGCTTCAGCTGAACTTAAAAATATATTGTATTGGGTGCTAAGGCTAAATGATAGAAGTCAAATATCTCTTTCGCGTTTCTCTGAAAATCTGTAAGTGACTGAAAATCCCACAAAGACCACCACAATACAGACCCCGTTCGTTTTTGGCAACATTCGATTTTGGCAACATCGAATTAGGCACATGTGCCAAAATCAGACGGTTAACAGAAACAACATAACCTTATAGTTTTCGCTAGAATAAGACCAATACAATTTAGACATAATAGCATGATAGGAATAAAAGAATTACATAAATGGCAAAAAAAATCAAAAACTATAAACAAAACAAGAAAAGTTCTAAATGCATTAGAAACATAATGAAAAAATAATAAAAATTATTTAATGATTTAAAATGATCTAAATTGTTTTAAAATAGTAGTTTTAATGTAGTATTACGTGAAAAAAAGTTGTGTTCAAGCGATTTTCATTGATTAACAGCATTTTAAATTCAGTGGAAGCTGCCATCTTGGATTCCAAGATGGCGTCGGAAAGAAAAAAATCGACATCTTCTAGCTTAGCCTTTTCATTCAATACTCGTATAGTGGTGGTTTAATGCGACTTTTTGTCAGCATTAAGCATTAAAAGTTGAGCGGATGCCGCCATCTTGGATTTCAAGATGGCGTCGGATAGCGAAATTCGACATCTACTTGTTTAGCCGTTTCACCCGATACCCATTTTGTAGGGGTTTCATGCGATTTCAAGTCATTTACACCATTTTAAAGTTCAGCGGAAGCCGCCATCTTGGATTTCAAGATGGCGTCAGACAACGAAATTTGACTTTACTATCGGCTTCTGAGAAATTTTGGGGGCAAAACACTAGCGCCAAAATAAAAATGACGAGTAGGGCTTTAACCATTAATTAGAAAATTTTAACAGCATGCTTTGAAGTTTTTGTTTACACCACAATCGATTGGACCTTCGAAATCAAATGTTTTCAAATCCCTGTCTTGACAATTTGGACGAAGAGCTGGAAGCGGAACCGTTTCGAATGATAAGACAACGGAACTTCGAGGACGGTGAGAATATGATGGAGGTTTGGAGAATTTCTGCTGGTGAGCCTTCATCCAAAGTAGCAAAGGGATCGAACGACTAGCACCAGCTGGAGATAAAAACTCGGCATCGATATTCTCACTCTCAAGTTTGGGTCAAAAGCCTCGAACGGGATTCGGATGGGCCTAGTAGAATTGTGAATAAATTACCGGCTAAGATTGTAAGTATTTTGTTAAATGAAAGTTCGATAAATATCGATAAACTAACCGAATGTTAATACGCTTCCAGATTTGCTCAAAATAACACCCACTTCTCAGAAAATGATACTGGTGAAAACCAAATCTTTGCCAAGGCAGTGGCTATTCGAGTCGACGACGACGAAGATGCATCCAAATATCGTCATGACAAAGTGCATCCACGTTTTCGAAGCGTACCCTGCCAATCTTGTTGCCCCTTGCAAACGCATAGACAATGGCGAAACGCTAAGTCGGTGTCGTTCCTCGAAGAGGACGAAGTGCTAAAAAATCGATCTACATCCGGACGAAATGTCGTCATCATACAAACCGCTGGCAGACAAGGCAAATCCTCGACCACAATTCCACCACCGGAATATGCCGAGACGTGCACGAAACTAGTGATCAGAATTAACAAAACCATCTAAAAATGTGTGTCCTATAATAAAATCTTTGAGAAATTTAATTCCTTTTTTGTTGAATTTATAAGTGAGAACTTTCCTTTAAATGGTGGGAACAGTCTTTAACAGTTGGCATATCAAAATTGAAGATAGGCTATTTATATTTTAATTTTTCATATTTCATTCATATTTGATTTTTCATATTCGTACAGAACAGCTGCAGTTCGTCATCACATCCAAATAGGATGATGTTCGGACCACGGTTTTTTAACACATGATGCAAGAATCTGTTAGAACCAGAAAAATAAAACTGCAAGAATTATGTGTTTTCAAGCTTGAATGCAAGTTGAAAGCTTGAAGACTTTTTCGCTGGTGGCAGCACCGTAAACAAAAAGTTGATGTCCCAGACTACTTGTTCGAAAAACTATTCAGCCGGGTATCTTGATAGAATAGAATATCTTTGCTTTAACTCATGATTTATTCCACGGGTCATTGAAAACCAATCCCTTTTCATTTAAAAAGTCTGTCCTCATTTACTGTACTAATGATTAACAACTCAGAAATGAGGAACTCAACCTTAGCGTGTAATTGGTTGGCTTGCGAGAGAAACGTCAAATCGTAGCTTTTTTTGGGGTCATCATTAAACCATAATAAAACTATGAATTGACTCACGCCATGTTGGTTGCAAAATCGAAGGGTGCAAAATGACGCCATGTTGATGGATTCACAATGCAAGCATTGGAAAATATTTTTTCAGGCCTTTTTTCCATCAATCCCATCATGATTGACCATCAGATTTGACGAGGCGCATTTATTTTAAGATACTATTTCATATACATTTTACCTAAAATCTTGACTGGCTGTAGAAAAGACGCTCATTATATGGGTAAAACATTGGTTTTTTTAGCTATTAATTTTACCAGATCATATCTGAATAATGCAATCATCATCCATCAACCATTACGATTGCTGGAAAAAATAAAAAAAAAATCCGAAAACTCACAGAACCGAAAAAAACAAAAATTTCTAACATGTTTTATAATAGCTTTTTAAAAGCTTTAGTGACCAATATTGATGACTAACAATGATTGGTCATGATGACGTTCCTAGGATAGGGCCAAATAGCCTGATTTTGGCTTTATTAGAGTCCAGGTGATGTTATAGAATGTGCTTTAGCTTTTTATGAAGATTAATGCTATGGTCCAAACGATGGTTTAGCCCGATTGTTGTTCAGTTATTAAAAAATGTATGGAAACCTTTCTCCCCTTTTTCTATTTCCTCATTGGGAGGAGAAATGTGTCTCAAATAATCATAAAAACATTTCTGGTACTCAAATACTCTCCCATGCCAAACTTGGTTCCAATTGCTCGATTAATTTTCCAGTTATGTAAAAATATGTAAGGGAGCCCCCCTGTCTCCTTCCTATCACCCTACTGGAAAGAGGGAGGGATTAAAATAATCGAAAAGATATTTCTCATACCCAAATACCCACCCCCCATGTCAAATTTGGTACCATTTTCTTGACCGGTTTTCAAGTTATGCATGGTGTGGGGGAGAGAGATCTCAAACCATAATTGCAACCAATTGGAGCCTTCCCCCTGCCAAGCTTCAAGCAAATCGGTTCTGTAGTTTCCGAGTCTATAGGGAACAGCCACCCAACGTACGTTTTATTTTCACATTTCACATTTATTTTTCTTCTAAACGAGTTTTAAGCAAAGCATCAAAATTGTAAAAATACAAACCGAGTTTGGCTCGTTAAAGCCTAATGGTATTAGCCGTTTTAAATAATAAAAAATATATAAAAAATAAAAATAAACCGTTGATAATGATTAGCCTAATTGGTTGTTTTTAACTATTTTTAGCCATTTTTTATCCAGTTTTAGGTATTTTTTGTTTGTTATTTTCATCAGGTTTGAGTTTTTTACATAATTTTTAGTTATGTATGTACTTTTTGTTATTTTTAGTCTTTTGTTTGTATATTTATTTTTTTAATTTATAATTCTTTAGTAGGGTAGATACTCTAGATTTCGACAGGAGCTAGATTTCGACAAATTTTTAATGAAAGGCTTATCATTCTATTTGGTGGCTCAATCTATCTATGTTCATATTTTTCTATTATTGCTCTCCCATTTTAGTATACGTTGAATATAAAAATTGTTATAAATAAGTTATTCTATAGTAGTAAATCAATAATTGAAAAGATGAGGGAGACTGGCAACCCTGTCGAGTGCAGCTTCTTTCCTCCGATCGCTGTTATTAATTCATTGAATTTCGGTGTAATTTACAATATTTGAATGTTCCTTATAGTGATTCGAACGCGCAGTGTGTTATTCTTTATGTGTAATGTGAAGTTGTGATGAAAAAAACATTACATTTGGTGTTATTTTAAAAACATTGACGCTTGAATCTGAACAGAAAAAGAAAAACATCGTAATATGAAAAAGTGCGGTTCGTGTACTAAAAGTTTCTGTTCTAAAAGCTCATGCTGTGCAACAAAAGCTCCCTGTTCGTGATGTAACGCTTTGTAACTGGGATGAAGCTTCGACATCATAATGGTTTAAAAAGCTCTAAAGCTATTATGAAAAGCTTGTGTTGTATTTAGGTCCAGTAAGATGACAAATAGTGTTTCCAATTGGAATTTTGAACCATCAAGGATTCCCAGTATGCTGCGTCAGTCCCAAGCTAAGTATTCCTTTTTTCAATTGTTTGATAGCGTATTCAACATTTTCTGAAGAATAATATTTATAATTGATCGCTGATGAATGATGGTGTATGTATGAAATGAATGAGTGCGCTGAAGGCTTTCACAATTGTTGTTGTTGTTGTTGTATGTCATTGTATTACCGCTCAATAATTCAGAGAAAGCGCAACCATTCTTTGTTTGATGTAATATTTGTTACTTGCTACCAAAGAAATATGAAAGTATTGCTCATAAATTAATCTGAATACTGTTCCTAGCTAAAAAGTTAACATTTGTAAAATGGAATAGGTTTCTAAATTTAATTTGTAGAGAGGAGGATTGAAGAAGGATGATATAGGATGTCATAATAAAGTTACCAATGCAGTTCAGAGATCCAACAATCAAGTTTAAAACTGAGTAGGGTCGGTTCCTTGTGTGTGTGTGTGTGTGTGTGTGTGTGTGTGTGTGTGTGTGTGTGTGTGTGTGTGTGTGTGTGTGTGTGTGTGTGTGTGTGTGTGTGTGTGTGTGTGTGTGTGTGTGTGTGTGTGTCTTAATGCTGCTGGGAGTTCAAACAAAAAGCAGCGAGAGCAAAAAAAGAAAATTTCCTCCTCCGTTCAGATGCTAGGGAAAAGAGTACATCAGGCAAGCGAGGCGCGATCGGATACGTTTTTTTTTTTTCTTTTTCTCTTTCTCTCCCCGTTGGCTCGTTTGGTCGTTCTTGCTCTTCTCGTATAAAAAGCGTGATAAAATTCGGTGAGTTGCATCGGTGCCAAGTACATTGTACATGTATGCCACGTTAGGACGATTTTGCTCTTCTAGTTTTTAGCGCGCGATAATCTTCGGTGAGTTGCACTGGTGCTAAGTACATTGTACGTGAAGGAGAATGCCACGTTAGGACGTTTTGCTCTGCCCTTCTCGTTATAAGCGCGCGGTAAAATTCGGTGAGTTGAACCGGTGCTAAGTACATTGTACGTGTATGGCAATGCCAAGTCAGGACGTATTTGCTCTAAATAAAACGCGATGTACTCGATAGTGTGCGACGCGACGCTCATTAAATATTTAACTTTGCTTTGATCACATCCCTTTCCAAAGGGAATCCAGATCCTATTTACCTTCTCCACTAACAAGCCACCCTTCCTGTGACGACCGTGGAGATTTAGAGGTGTATTCGGTCTCTAGTAGCAACGGAAGTCGAACTAACAATCCTTCCCTTTCCCCGATGAACCGTAAGGACGTGGCCGGCGCCGTTATTGACCATATAAGATAAGGAACCTCCGAAACGTGTACACAGAAAATGGTAAGCTAATCCCAAGCGCCATTTATTTGGATCTATGTACAATTTTGATGGTTTTTGTCAATCACGGAGTAGCAACTGCTGAAATGTACGGTTTATCTAAGCTCAAGCTAAGCTCAAGTAGTAAATCAATAATTGAAAAGTAACATTATAAATCACCTGTCAAATTCAATGCCATCGACCAAATAAGAATGATTTTGAATCATGAAAAAACTCCCCTTTTATTCGATTGAAAGCAACATAAAAGGAATCAATCAATGGATAAGGTTTTGAAATCAATCTTTAAGGTAATTTATTTCATATTTTTGCTCAAATTTTATGAAATTTCACATGTTTTTTGAGCTGTCGAAAACTAGCGCTGAAAATTCACCTAATAATCTATTTTTAGACACCCATCTTCCTGGGTATACTGTTTCCATGGTGTAAAATAAAGGCGTGAAGTAGACAAGCAATTCCAATATGCAAATATTCATATTCTTGTGCTAACAAAGGAGGTGGAAATGTTTTTGTCGAAAACCAAAACTTTATGTGTCGAAAACTAAAATTGAATGTCGAAAACTAGATCATCGAAAGGTTTTAGTAAAAGGATAATAAAAACTTTGTTTTGAAACTTTTGATCAATAAAAAAGGTAGAGAATGAAGAAAAAAGTGTGATTCATAGAAACAATCATATTTGAAATGAAAAACTTTACTCAATTGATTTATTGACATGGTTTTTCTGACAAAGCAAGAAAAATCTGTCGAAATCTAGGTAGTTTACCCTACTTTATCATTTTGTTTAAATTTTATGCATTGTTGTCGTATCAATATTCATAAAAGTTGGTGTTTGTCTGAACTATATTAGTTCTGTAGAGGCTGTAAGTTAGTTGAAGATAATTTTGTTTAAAAAAACCGTTCGATTCTGGCACATGAGCTAAAATGGAACTGTGCCAAAATCGAACTCTGTACCATCATTTCCGCATAACCTACGGTGAAAGTCAATTCAGGTGACTTAAAATGTTGTTTTTATTAATATTTATTCTTTTTTTTGTTTCAGGTAATTCGAGGCATATCATTATTAGGTAAGAATCTTAGGAAAACTTATTTAACGCCTGGTAAGCTTAAATTTAGAGTGGCTTTCATTATTCTGATCATGCCATCGGAAGAAGATCAAATTAAGCCCTCAGAGTCCGGTTCAAATGGCTCGCCGTTATTTTTTCATTATTCATCTATATTTTAATGTGTTCATTGACTTTTTCTAAAATTTTCTCTTTATGAACCCCCCAGCCAAAATTCAAATTCCCATGACTGTTCAGAACTGTCTTAACTCAATATGAATCTTACTTACCAACAAAAACGAAATGAGAGTCAAATGACAGCGACTAGCAAAGTACATAAAAACTTAAGTGCTTCTCATCTAGGTAGGTAGTAGATAGCCAAAAATGAAACTTAGGAATGGTAGGAACATTTCCTACCATTCGATCGAACTTTTCCTTCCTACTTACAATCAAAACGGCACATCAAAAAGATACATTCTGTCGTTGCTGCTTGTGGTGCTCACTATCAGTGAATGCTTTAGCTACACTAGTTAGAATGATTCAATACAAAATTAAAATGTTTTCAGTAAAATTTGGATCAAAATGAAGTATTTATGATACTTTGTGATCCACATATTCCGAGGTTTATGGAAATATTTCTCATAAGAAATAAGTCAGTTAAATATTTGAACCTTTCTCTTGGATGCCGTTCCCTTGAACTACACTTTGTCCCGTTGATAGGACTATTTATCGTGGCGTCCTTCCGGCCGTGTCGTTGGTTGGTTGTAGTGCCATCATTCCCATGCGAGTCGACGGGTGTTGAATGCGTTTGATAAGCACGATATGACGTGGGAGAAATAACTATCGCTGTCGCGCTACCTAGGATGACACTTTTCCGTGCCACTAGCGATTTGTCAAAAAAAAAACCTAGCCACTGACTGAGGACGTTCGGCAAACCTTTAACAAGCTCGTGCTTGTTCGCCACTGAATGTTCGCAGGAATGGCGGCGCGTCGAACGCTTCCAGGGAGCACCACAACGCTCTTTAAGAACCAAATCCCATTAAGGGTGTGAATAGCCTTGCATAAATGAATGATGAAAAAGCTAAAGGAAGACTACTCGCCGAACGAACAGAATCAACTTTGTTACATCGGTTTAATTATACGAGCTATTTTTAGTGCTTTCTCACAGTGTTTGATACTAATCGACTATGACACCGGGCTATGATACCTGTCGTCGGGGGCATCAGTACTTGTTAGGATACGACACCATAAATTACTAGGTATGTAGGTACCCGAAAGCGTGCGAAAGTTTTCTTCTATCGAAAAGCGCAGTAGTTGGTCGAACATTTTCAAATTTGATCAACTTTAATGAAGAACTTTAATTAATTTGTTTTGATGAACTTCAAAATTAGATCAAATTGATAAAAAAAATTTCGAGTGTAAAATTTTAAACAAAATAACCAAATAAACTGTAGAGACTTTAAGAATGATCAGATCTGTTTTTTATCAATCAAATACGAACACTCTTTGACTAATTTTTAAAACAACATGTTACGCTTAATAATTTCAAATACTTTTTGACTTTAATCGGAGTCGGATTATCCGAAGTTCTTTCTCTGCTATCGAAACCCGAATATACATTTTTCATATTTTTAGTAGACTTAAAACATTGCCTTGTTCGTATCTGCCACAAACTTAATATGGATTATGTATGTACACCCAAAATTCGACTTTTCTGCCAATCATGAGTAATCAATATCATTCCGTAATTAGCATTAGAAATGAACGCGACCGGGGATGATTCGATTTGCGACCGCCAGCATTAACCTCTCAGCGCAACCGCATCGCATATCAATAAAGAAGCAAAAAAAAGGTTTTCACGTCCCTCCCTATTCCATCACAAGAGCTGGAGCTGGAAAAAATTGACAGCTTTCAAGATGGCTACTGTTTTTTTCCAATAATTATCACTTTTCCAAACTCCAATTATGCACCGAGCCACAGTCAGGGATCATCAGCAGGCTGATTATTATAATCGGGAAAAGCTCAATGATAGTAAGCATAGTAAACATTCATTATCATTGGTTTCCATTGAGATGATGCCCTGTTAAAATTTCATTCCCATGCCGGCTGTTGATATTGAAAGGTTGTTATTTCTCATCTAACCCGGCAACAGCGAAATTTCCATATTATTATTATAAAGTCAAGCTGCTAACTAGATAGCTCATAAAACGAACTGCATCCTGTTTCAGAGAGCAAGGATTTTCCCGCCTTTTTGTTTCCCATTCAATTTCAACGCACAGTCACGTGTGCATGAATGTAAACCCGAATTTTGCTAAATATCACAGTACCCATTTTCTGTGATAGCCAAAGACCGTTAAAAGTCGATCTCAAGCTCAGTGGCACGTTGACGAACAAACGTACACTAAATCTCAGCAACTGGCTCTGTCACTACAGTTAAGAAAGTGATTGGGTATGGGTTGAAGTTGAAGCTATCAACGGAAACGCTCTAGATTGATAAACCACATGTTGTGATGGCATGCTTTGGGTTCAAGAAATGATGATGATTTTAATCTAGCTGGCATTTTCGTTAAATGTCAGTCGTTAACGATCACCAATCCCAGCTCTGAGATCAACTACTGGTCGCAGTGGGCTCTTCCCTACAAGGAAAAAAAGGCCGATAGGCCGAAAGATGCACTGGAAATAATTTTCACTTAAAACGAAGTGACCTCTCGAGTAAATTTTGGCCATTCGAGATTTCATGTGAATTTTGAATGACCGACAAGTCAAATTCACTTAAGTGACTGGTCAAGTTAATTTCAAGTGATCGACAAAGTGAATTCCAAGTGAGCGTAAAGTGACTTTGAAATGTATGCTCAGGTCGTTTATATCTTTCAAATATAGTTATTTTAAATGAAATTTCGGAATTTCGATGATGAAAAACTTTGTTTATTCAAAATGATTTTTTTTTGAATATAAATAAAAAAACACATTATTTCAGATTCATGTAGTGTTGGGTTTCAAAAACAGTTTCGAATTGAAAAATCCATCCGCTGTTCTGCCCTAGCATAAAATGTTGCTTGCTGTTATCTGAAAATAATAAAACATAAATTAATAATGAGTAGTTTTATCTGTTTTCACATATTAGCTCACTTTCATTTGCACTGCACTTGAAATTCTCTAAATTCAACATCATCGGGAAGCATTTCCGGAACCTGATTATTGAAGATAGTCGAAAGAAAAGTTAAATTAATATATTTGGGTATCATATGAATTTTAAGTGACCAGTCAAGTGAATTTGACTTAAGTGACCGGTCGAGTGAATTTTAAGTGCGCATGTAATGAAATTGAAGTGAGCGGCGAAGTAAGTTGACATTCAGTAGAATTTCAAGTGTTGGTCACATAAAACTCAAGTGATAAGCTAGTCAACTTTGATTCGGTCACTTGAAACTTAAATGAGGGGCAAGTGAAATGTACATGAGCCACTTGAAATGAAGAAATTCACTGAACTTCCTCTTTCAAGTGAAACTTCAAGTGTATTTTAAGTGTGATTCTGGGTTCAGTGTGTTAGGTCGAAGGTCGCTAGGCCGAATGGGTTAAAAGGCCGACGGATGTTTGGCCGAATAGGACAATAGGCCGAATGGGACATAAGGCCGAAGGTTATTTGGCCGATAGATGTTAGGCTGAATGGTCATCAGGCCGAATGGTCATTAGGCTGAATGGTCACAAGACCGAATGGTCGTAACGCCGAATGGATGCTAGGCCGAAAAGTCGTAAAGCCGAATGATCGTTGAGCCGAATTTATGCTAGGCCTATAAGACATATTATTGCATTTTTGCATGTTAGGCCGATCAGTAGTTAGGCCGAACGGTCATTAGGCCGAAAGGCCAAATGGTCATTAGGCCGAATGGTCAGTAGGCCGAATGGTCATTTGGCCGAATGGTTATTTGGCCGAATGGTCACTAAGCCGAATCGTCGTAAGGCCGATTGATCGTTAGGCCGAATGTATGCAAGCCCGATAAGACATATTAACACATGTTTGCATGTTAGGGCGAATGACAGTTAGGCCGATTTAACGTAAGGCCGAATGGTCATAAGGCTGAATGATCGTAATGAATGGTTACTAGGCCAATAACAAATCTTTTAACTTGTCTGCATGTTAGACCGAATGGTCATTAGGTTGAATGGTCATTAGGTCGAATGGTCGTTAGGCCGAATAGTCATCAGGCCAAATGGACCATTCGGCTTTGCGACCATTCGGCCTATCGTCCATTCGGCCTAGCAGCCATTCGGCCTTATCACCATTCGGCCTGATGACCATTCGTCCTTACATGTTACTGTAATGTTATGATTTGTTATTGACCTAGCAACCATTCATTACGGTTATTCAGCCTTATGACCATTCGGCCTAACGACCACTCGCCCCAACATGCAAACATGCGTGAATATGTCTTATCGTAGAGAACGTCTCGGTGGTCGAGTGGTTAGCGTGGTTCGACGGTATTCGCTGGTCCACTGATGGCATGGGTTCGATTCCCATCTCGGTACTGGGTGTTAAATGTTAATTTTAAGTTGTCCGCGTCATTTATTCAGTCTGTAAAGCCTAAATCGGCTAAGACGGTGTATGTCTTTTATCGGCCTGGCATACATTCGACCTAACGACCATTCGATCTTACGACCATTCGGCCTAATGACCATTCGGCCATACGACGATTCCGCCTTACGATCATTCGGCCTTATGATTATTCGGCCAAATGACCATCCGGCCTAACGACCATTCGGCCTGATGACTATACGGCTAA
>NC_073692.1:271170826-271220826 GCF_029784155.1 Uranotaenia lowii
TAATATCTATTAGCTCCAACCGCAAACTAATTAAGGTACATTTTAACGGACAGTGCCATAATCCAGCGTTTATATTTATTTACAAAAGTATGTTGTTAGTATACCATAAAGAAAAATAAATATAAGCAAAAGATAATAAGACTAGAAAAAAGATATCTAGAGGTATAAAAACTCGACCCGAACCCGGAGCAATTATTCGATCAGCAAACAGCGGGGCAGATGTTCCCGCAGGTAGTCGAAAAGTTCGTGTGACGCCCCGGGACAGTTGGTCAGTTCCAGTTCCTGCAGGTGCCGCAGCTGGATCAGACTGGACAGACCGGAAGAGGTCAGCAGGGGGCAGCCGGCCAGCGACAGGACCTGCAGGTTGCGCATCGAACACAGGTGCTGCAGGCCGAAGTCCCGGATTTGGGTGCACCAGCGCAGGAACAACGCCGACAGGGACAGCATGGTCGAAATGTAGCCGACTCCGATGTCCGTTATGTGGACGCATCTGGAATGAATGGGATGAAAAAATGTGAATTTTAATACGATACTTTGATAGTATAATTTTTTACAACTCTTTAAACTGCAAGTATCAAATCTTTAGAGTAATGAGTCAATTTTCCTTTTCAAAATTTTATTAAAATATTCATCAATTAATGATAAATGTATTCATTTAAAGGTATGATCGTTAATAGTCAGCAGATCGTGGCCTAGAGGATAGCATCCTTTTCTTCTAAACCAACGTTCATGAGATCGAATCCCGGTCGTGTCATAACCTGGCACACATAGTATGATGCAGGTTGGCGGTTTTGTGGTTTTAGCATTAGTGAAATGCTAGCCGCGTATACCTTGGAATTGTACGAAGATCTTTTCAAGGGAACTTAGATTGCACTTGGACATCCTACCTAGATAATTGTGTGCTCGTAGTGCTACCGGTAAACAACTGCAACTCCAACCAATAGTTCAGGGGTGTCAAGTAGCATAGCAAATTAAAAATAATAACGCGGGGTTATAGCACAATAGATCAACTTAATGGTCGCAGTGGACTCTCTCCCCAACAGTTGCAGAAGTTGCACTTAACAAGATATACCAATAATAAACATTTACGAAGTTTGTCACTTTAATGTATTATGTTATTACCATCAAGGCGTTTCCACATTCAATGAACAACACTTAATTAGTACATATTGGGGCTTATTCTGCGAGGCGAGTGACGTGAAGTGACATAGTTTTTAAGAGTCACCGTATTCTAGCAGGCGAATGCCGTGACTTGAATGAACTTTGGGTGACTTAAATGAACTTTTTTTACTGTCACCGTATTCTCAGAGGCGAATGGCGTGACTCAAGTCGGTGCCAAGTGACTTTTGAAGTCGTAACCTATTCCGCAGGTGACTTGGAAGAAATAACAACGAAAATTTCTCAATATGACAAAATTTCAATGATATCATTGACAAAACTTTAAAATAAATGCTTTTAGATGGAAAATGTATTGAAAAAATAAAACAAAGGATTATTTTCTTAGATTAAATCTTTAATAGCAACATGTTTTTTTATAAATCAAATTTTTGAGGCAAATATTTTATGGATTTTAAAAAATATGTTGTTTTAAAAAGGAATTCTTTTTGGATAAATTTGATAAAAAAAAGTTTGATAATCAATTCCATTTAACACAATTCAGTATAAAAATAACCTTTAGTGTTTCCGAGCTACTCTTGATACGAATATACCTATATTTGGGGGTTCGTTAAAAATATGTGCCTGAGCATTGACGAATGTTGAAAACTCTATGCCGCTCAAGGCAAATTTTAGGAAATCCATGGAATCGTGTGAATTTTGTGAATTTAATGATATAACAAAAAAGGTGGTTTCTTTCTTGTGTTGCTGTTAATAACGAGTTTGAGAGTGGCTTATTCATGAACCTGGTTGTGGATGATGATCTTCTTAGCGGGTCAGAGCGATTTGTTCATGCTATTTAAAAAAAACCGTACTTTAGTTGATTAACTATAAAGCCCTCACCCAGGAAACCGGAATTTTCTAATCCATATTGAGGTATATTGTGTAACCGTTTCTGTTTTAAAATAGTTTATTTTCCTCTAAGGCAAACCGTTCATATGCTAATTTCCTTGATTTGAACCAGGGTGAACTTGCGACCGACTTTGTCGGCTCTAATCCAGAAGATGTACTGCTTGACCAGGTTTCTAGTTTTCTCGGACTTGGGGTCGAGTTTCATTCAGTCGTACACCTCGTAATCGTTCTGTCAGCCGGGGGAAAGAGTGAAGGCCAGCTCCTGTCCCCGCCAGATGCCGAAAGATGCCGGAGATTGTGCTGTTGTTGCCCTTTCAGAACAGACACACGGAAGCGAAGGCCTGCTTACGCATCTTTTCCAAACGCTGAAGTGAGTAGTAAGGAATGGACTTAGCTTCATCCTCGTTGGAATAACACCGTTTGAAGCCGTCGAAATTGAAAGTTCCCTCGGCAGAGAATCGAACGGATCCTTGGATTTAGGTTCCTCTGCTAAAGCCAATTTGGTGGCATACATTTCCTCGGCGGGTTGCGGTTCCTTTTTGGTTGAGGTCGGTTCATTTTCCTTGTGTTCCTTCTGTTGAGCACCCGCACCTCCAGCCGCCTTGCTCTGGAACTCGGAAAACTTATTTGGGTCGACTTCCGCTGCCTTGGCACTTAGCGTAAAGTTTTTAACCACTGCCTTAACCTTAGGCTGGTTCAGTACGAGGGAACCAACAGGTCACGGGTCGTTCGAAACGTAATACGCAATAACTTTGCTCTCGATCAGGAACTTGCCATCGGTGGTTTCGAAAGTCGGATCCTTTCCAGTTGGGAACTTCTTCGGAAAGTCGGAACTCTTGTTCGTTTCGCCAACACGAAAATTGTCACCTTGACACCAAAGAACTGTGCCGCAATCAGGGCCTTGTAGGGCGGAAGTTATCCGGATAAGTGTACAGGGTACCATGCATTGCAATGCATTCTGAAAAAAAAAATCAACTTTAAAAACACAAATTTAATTTTATTTAAGAAAATTACCTTTTCCTATCCATTTTTGTTTATGCTCAAATATCATTTGACAGTTCATATAATTCATTTTGGAGCTTGCGAATGAACACAGCGGCAAAAATTTAAAAAAATAGAAGGAAAGGTGAAGCACATTTTTTATGAATAGCTTAGGTGGTATCAAGAAAAAGGCTGATAAGATGTTTTGTATGTCAAAATGTTCGTTTACATCAGCTGGATCTGAATACAAACACAAAAAATGACCTTACAAATCCACCAAAACTCGTTTTTGTTGGAAATTTCCAATAAAATTGAACATAAAATCTAACAGATTTGCACCACCTGGGTGTGCACGCACGTTGGGCGAAAGCTTTTTTCGAATGAACTTCGATGAACAACCAATCCATAAACAGGGATTGAGTTCTAAGGTTATACATTTTCGTGTTTGCATGTGTATTAGTAGTAAAAAAAATAGCGATTTTTTTTTTAAATTTTATAAAAGTTGTTAAAAGAAATCAATTGAAAAAATGTCGTATGGTTTCTCATGCAGTGATGGTTTGAATCATTTGACTTGATTTTGAATCATTTGCTTATAACTTCTTTTGAAAACATTTTTCCCAGAAATGATGTTCTAAACTTTAGTAGAACTAGATCTTAGCTGCAACTTTTGTGACCAACACAAACCTGTATCTCTTATGCCTTATGAATGAGAAATCGAAAAGTTTAAATTATTGAGCAATGATCGTAATCACATTCATTTGGATTAGCGGGTTGGATTAAATCCTACAATTCATACCACATTGAAGATACATATTTATGACATACAAGAAAGTTGTAGCTTAGATCTGTATCTACTAAAGTTTAGAACATCATTTCATGGAAAAATGTTTTCAAAAGAAGTTATAACCAAATGATTCAAAGATAAGTCAAATGATTCAAACCATCACTGTTCTCATGTGTTTTGTTTATTTTTTTTTTATCGCAGTTTTTAAAGTCTGATCAATTCTGAAGTTCAAAGGGTACCAGATCGAGTTTCAAGCAAATTTGATCACAAAAATTGATTTAAAATAATTAAGATGTTTGATTTCTTAATCAATTCTATTTAAATAATATTATGGAAAGATTAACTTTCTTCCAAATAATAACAAAATGATTGGGCGTGCTTTTTCAAATAAATGAGATTATAAATTGAAGAAGACTGGATTTATTCAAGCAAATTCAGGTAAGCTCAGATTTTTTTTTTCAATCAAACATCTGTAATAAAATTTATTAACGAATATCTAAATGATTAAATGGAGGTATATTCAATTTTTCGGAAGAATTCATAACTTAAATACAAGTTCTCGGAAAAAGCAAAAGGAAAAAGTCTTCTTGTTTGATGTGCGTTGCTTCAGATTCTAGTCTCATAAATAGAAAAACTGGCTTCTAGGATGTTGAAAGTGCCCCGGCCAAACTCTGCGGGCTAATGCAAAGAGTAGTTTAAATTTATTTTCATTCACAATCAAATGAAACTCTGGGTCACAAACTGGTTTACTATGTTCGAATCACCTGGACCACTGGATTTGGAGTGCGCAGTTTTCGCCTCGGTTTAGGCAGCCAGGCACTTTGAGAAAAAAACCATCCGTCGCCCGTGGTCCTGTAAAAAAGCAAGCTTATAGAAAACCTTCAATATTCACTCTTTATTAACATACACTTAGGCAGAGGCTAACAAGCCTGCGACTGAAAAGCTTGAGAGGGCAAAATACAAAAAAAAAATAATAACTATACTTACCATACTTCATCCCGAATCCTTCTAATTTAGTTTACTCTGATCCACATTTTTACACGACTAGCCAAACTTAATTCGACATTTCAGTTTTCTATTCTTTTTGCAAGTCGAATCAAAGTATGTTTTGAATCAAATGCTGAAGTTTTTATATAAATTAAAACCATTTTCCTTTGGTTAAAAAAAGATTACTTTGTTTCAAAAGAAAAAAGCAATTCAACCATATCAGTTTTGTTGTGTTTCAAAAGCCAAGTTTTCTCTGCGTTTTGTATTATCAGCATAAATTTTCGAATGTTTTGTGAATGTGACGTAATCCAAGAAATTAAATACCACCCTACCTTCTTTAAATGTCCTTAAATATTTTGACAGTTTGCATAGTGAACCTGATGAAACTGGTTCATTGCCTCTGGAACGTCAAAATGAATGGAGTAATGAACTAGTCACCTGGCGTGAGTCGCCTCTCGGAATACCACGACTATAGTCACGTGACTACGACTAATGTGACTCCGAGTCACTTCATTCGCCTCGCAGAATAAGGCCCATTTAATAACCAGCCAAATTAAAAAGTTCATAACTTAATCGGAACCAATAAGCTAGTTTATAAAATTTAAAAAAATCCTGAACTGTACAAACCTACCTATATTTTTAATGTAAAGTCGGGCTCTGAATCCGAAAATGAAATTAAAAAAAATCATAATAGAACAGTTTTTGAGTTATGCTCCAAATATTAAATTTTGCAAAAAAAGTACTAATACTTAGATTCTTTTATCTCGGACTGCATAACAATAATTTGAAATATCTTTTTAACATATTGAACGTGAATAAATTTGCTATCGATCATCTGAACTTTACGTTTGCATATGATCACTATTATTGTTGATATTAGAGACTTATGATAGAAAAATAAAAAAACATCGAGAAGAGAAAGTTTTGTTTCATCCATTGTTTTAGACTCGGTGATAATATTTTAAAAATATGTTTTTCCTTGGACCGTAAATGTCAATTTGAAACAGAAATTTCAAGTGGTTATTTACTGTTTGTTTGTTTGTTTGCTTTTAACGTAAGATGAATATTGTTTAATTTTATAGTTCTTTTGTCTAAATTTTCTTTCATATGTTTTTGATAATAGTGAATAATCTTTTACAACAGTGAAATTTTACTACTGATTGTTTTTTTTTCATTCATGGATCATGTCGAAGTTCGAAAACAAACTATACACGTTTTGTAAATTGGCCCAAAAAACTGGCCAACTGCGCAATAGGACTTGATTTAGGGGTGCCTCATTAGACTGAGTCGATTTGGGGTCATTTTTGAATTTCTCAAACCCTGGGATCTAAAAAGCTTCGTCTTGGTCCAAAACTCATCTATGATTTTTTGCAGAATTTTTGAGTAACGTTTACATGAGTGAATTTGAACTTTTAGGGTTGTATGGGAAAATTGAATATTTTGTACAGATGAAATAAAAATGATGTTGACCCCAGGGTTTGAGGAATTCAAAAATGACCCCAAATCGACTTAGTCTAGTGCCTCATAGCGCTTAAAGTTTCGGGTTTTGATCCTCAAAAATAACCAAAGGGGGACCAAACTAAATTGAAAAAAAAAATTACTTATTATGCCAAATGGCTTAAAATGCATGAAACATCTAAATCTGGTTTTACCTCGAAAAAAAAAACTGAATCAAAGCAATCGAAAGATTCCTTTTAATTCAACCACGGTAAATGAAAAGTTCATATACCAGTATTTCGATAGCAACTTACTACCTTCTTCGGTGAACGTTTTCGATTGATGATGAATTAGAAGGAATCTTTCGATTGCTTTGATTCAGTTAAATCCTTCAACCAAGTAGGCTCACTACACAACAGAGTCGAAAAAAAGTTTGGTCAAGAATCGACTTTCTAGGACTAAGCCGTTTTCCAGAAAACCGGCCGTTTTTCGTCCCAGAAAGTCGATTTGTGAAAAAAAAATTGTTGGGGATAACACCAGATTTCGACGCTTATGCATTTTTAGGTCATTTGGCATCAACCTCAGTACTGGACTCTAGGGTGGGTAAAATTTCAAACACTGCAGTTTAACAACTTTCTTTTTTGGTCGAAACGAACGGCAGAAATTTGCAAATTTTTTAAATGAAATTTAGGCACCCGGATTTTGATTTGAAATTTTATATGGGAAAACGCGAAAATCTGTTCGGAGAATGTAATTTTTTTTTTCTAAATATTTTGTTCTCGCACAATGCATATGAAATTCCAATATATGGAGCTTACTAGAAAATTCTCTGGCTACAACTTTGCCGATGACGGCAAAGCGATAGGATTAATTTTTCAGTACAAAATATTAAATTTTCCCATACAAATATAAAAGTTCAAATTTACTAATGTAAACGTTACTTAAAAATTCTGCAAAAAATCATGGATGAGTTTTAAATCAAAACGAAGCTTTTTAGTCCTCAGGATTAGATAAATAAAAAAATCACCCCAAATCGACTCAGTCTACTCACTCCGACACTATCTTAACTACGCGCTCAATTCCTTGGCTATGACTTGGCCAGTTGGGTACTTCCATTTTGATGAATTGATGCTGAATTTGTTGCTCAGTTTCATCAGACGGTAATTTATTGATTTTATTTACAGCAAAATCTCATTCTCTTCTTCGGGAGAAACTTCTTGTTCGGTGAAAACGAAGTATGCTGATCTTCTCATGTTTCCCAGACATTTTTTTTTGTTATTTTAGTAGGGCTCTTTCTTCACACAAAAAAGAGGTCTGTTGGGCACACATTAGAGGTTTTCATATGCGGCGAAAGTTAAATTCAACTAACATGTTGTTTTTTTTCTGGAATATATGAACAAAATTTTAAAAAAAGCTATTAACATTGCTCGGAACTAGAAATGATCCCTCCAGATTCTTCGACGATGGACTCTGGTCTAACTTATGGTTTGAATTAAGAAATTCAGTAAGAATTAGCAGTAATTTTTGTAAGACTTCCACTGCAAACTTAACAGAATCTTTATTCTCTCAGCTTATCTTACTCGAAATCGGACATCAAATTTCAAACAAGTTGTTAAATGTTTTGGATTTTAGAAAATGTGATGTTCATAAAACGTATTTGGTCGTTTTCAAAATTCTTATCTAAAAACAATTTTTTCCGTCGAATCCTATCCAATTTACATGAAAAAGCTGTCAATTTTTTAGCCAACAACTTACTTATAGCGTTTTCGTTTATTAGTAGAAGCGACCTGGTTCTCCACGAGTTTTGCTCTACCTGCGGTCATTGTGTTCGTTTATCCATAAAGAAATCCTAGATTTAAACCTCAAGCAGGCGATTGTACCCAGTAGAAGTTTATCTAAAATCTTAAACTGTCTTGTTACAATAATATTTCTGAAATTGGACGGAAAGTCTGTCAGTGTTGCTAGTTTTTTTCATGAAAAATAGAATGCTCTGTATGGGGTATCATAACTATTTTCTCGCTACTACTATCGCTTTGGCCTCATTGGCAAAGTTGTAGCCAGAGAATTTTTCAGTAAGCTCCATATATTGGAATTTCATTTGCATTGCGCGAGAACAAAATATTAAAAACTACTAAAAAAGTTACATTCTCCGAAAAAAAATTTTCTCATTTTTCCATACAAAGTTTTAAATCAAAACCCGAGTTCCTTAATTTAATTTTAAAATCTGCAAAAATTCTGTCTTTCGTTTTGACCAAAAAGGAAATTTTTAAGACTACAGGGCAGTTGAAATTCTAATAAAGTTACAATTTGACACATCCTACTGGACACAATTGTTCGAAATTTGTATCATAGAGTTACCAAACATTTTGTATTTAGTTTTGTCTTTTATAGTTTCATTATTAAATTTCTAACATTTTAGCCATGCTTGTAAGTGTAGCACACTTGCGAAGAGCGAAAAACGAGATATCCCGTATTTGGTCTGGAATGTGTTAAAATAATAGACTGAGTAGATCTGGGGTCATTTTAAAAATTCTCAAACCCTGGGGTCTAAAATGGTTCGTTCTGGTTCAAAGCTATGCATTTTTTTTGGGAATTGTTTAATAATGTCTACATGAGTAAATTTGAAATTTTATGTTTTGTGGGGGAAAATTGAATATCTTGTTCACATCATTTTTGTTTCTTCTGTGGAACAGAGCCTGTTGATGGTTTTTGTGTCAATTTATAAATTCTCTAAAGGAAATTTTTCGCTGAACAACTTTGTCGAAAACCTTAATTTCGTATCAAATTAAGCAAAACAGGTTGAGAGCTGTTTAACAGGGGTATGTCTTTTGACATTGAAAAACAATAAATTAAATTGACATCAGTGATTACGCCTCGTAAAGTATTGCATGAAAAGTAGTCATGCAATACCTCGCTAGGCACCCAGCAGTTATGTCAATTCAATAAGACTTAAAAATACTACTGGTGGTTCCAGAGAGAAAATTTACAAACCATCTAAAGAACTTTAAACATCTTAATTTTACGATAAGGAACCACCTAACATTCAAATGGGGAATGCGTTAGACAAATAGCAGTAGATATAACTGAAAAATAGTCGATAGACCTTTTATCTACTGATTTTGCTTGATTCTGGATAAATGCTAAGGCCACCTGAATGAAGGATCAAGCCTTCTTTAACCATAAAATAGTCTTTTTTTCATCCCACAAAACTGCTTATAATTCATTTTCTTGGATCGCATGCCGTCCTAATTCATGAAGCATAACCTCTTAATGACAGAAACTGTAAAAGGTGATGATTGGTTATTTTTTCCAAAAAGATATAATACATAATGAATATAATATTTTAGACAATCGTGACTTTTAAGCTATTTCAATGAAAAAAATGTAAAAAAAAAATTATAATAATTTCTTTTGAAAAATTTCAAGAGAAAATTTATTTCAAGATTGCCAGAATTTTTCTAGCACGTATCCAGGCCGGATAGATCTGGGTTTATTGACCCTTATTCTGCGCCGCGTTTGAGGTGGCGGGACTCTAGTCACCTTATTCCGATAGTTGGTAAGTGTAGTAAGTGAAGTAGCACAGGTTCATTCTCAAAGCTCATTCGAAATTACGTTCCTCACCTAAAGCGACTTCTGGAATCGAGTGACTCGGGTGATTCGACTATCGTCACCTCACGCGCGGTGCAGAATTAAGACCAAAATCTACCTGGCAAAATCATAGTAATTTTTGACAAAAATCATGCGGATTTTAAATCGTTTTGTGGGCTTCCAGATTGATTCAACTTCTAGATTGATTAAACTTGGTCAAAAAATTCATTTCGGGACGCAAAACCTAAAAATCAACAATAAAAAAGCAAGTATCCGGGCCGGACAATCCGGGCAATTTTTTATAAAATACCTGGCAAAATCCGGGCATTTCATTTCTAAATCGATACCGAAAATCCAGGCAATATCCGGGCAAATTTTGTCAAAACCTAGAAACAATTCAACAATAATCAAGACAGAAGAATTGAAAACAAATTTTTTTTTCATCAAAATTCAAAAACAAATTTGAAATCGTATTTTAGTCTTCGAAAAATCATTTCACGATGATTTTTGCAAAATCTGCTCATAAATTTTTGTTTTGGTGGCTAGATAAAAAAAAATTTGCAACACAATTTAATATTTCATTTGTTTTATTTGCCAAATAAAGTGAAAAAATCCGGGCAAAATCCGGGCATTTTTAAATGAAATCCGGGCAACCGGGCCGGGCCGGACTGTTCTAAAATTTTGTATCAAATATCCGGGCAACCCCGGATTAAACCGGGCAATCTGACAACCTTAAATTAAAAGCTTTCCAAATTATCAAAAATAAATTGCAGATATATGATTCATAAAAAACATACCAGAATTAAAATGAAATCATAGAAAAGTGGCTCCAGAGAGAATGCTTTTTTTCCTTTTTTCTCAACGATTTTAAACCAAGTTGGTTTAGAGAATGCTTTTAACATCTTACACTTGACAAATCATCAGTATCACATCGAAGAGACCCGAGTTTTCTTATGCTGTCTAATTGGATAAGTATTTTTAGAAGGCCATTTGGAGCAATCAAAAGCAAACTTGGTCTTTCTTAATTTACTTTCTGCTTTTTGCTTTTAGACCCATCGATCAGGAATGTAAAAAAAAACATATCCTCACGTGTAACGTGTTTCGTTTCCATTTGAAAACACTTCCGTCGTTCTTTGTGCTGTGCACACCCCAAAAGTTTTCAGAGTTTGCTTTTAAGAAAAGTTGAATTGCCTTCAAGAAAAGTTAAATTCGAAGCAGGGGTTTGACGATGACAACTGTTAGATACCATTCCTTCTAATAATATGTATTTTTGGTGCGAATATTTTGGAATTTACCAATAGATCTCGTTGTTCAGTTCAATTTCGACGATTGTATTAATAACATAAAACGAAAATAAAACATACGTTTATGTTCAACTGAGGTGGATGTAGGCTATATGTTATTGAAGGTCTTGTACCAGAATTTTGAATATCTTTGCTGTTTGTTAGTTTGAAAAATGTATTTTATTTTCGTTAAATCAAAACTCACCGGTCAAGCGTCAGCTCCTCCAGCTGGTTTAGATCACAGGCAATGTATTCGAGGGCGGCATCGGTTATCCGGGGACACCAGGACAGATCGAGGGCACGCAGCTTCTGCAGGTTTTCCGCAATCAGCTCCACGCCATCGTCCGTCACTTTACTGCAACCCGATAGCGATAATACTGTTAGATGGGGCAGCGAATGCACTGAAACAAAAAAATATAAAAAAATTACAAACTTTTACAAAGAAATTTTAAAAAGATAGTCTCATCATAAAAACGTAGATGTAGGTCGAACAATTTTCAACGAAATAAAATGTTTGGAAAATGAAAGTTGTGACGCATCGGATCAAAATTCTTTTCCCCTGTACCCGATCCCATCACGTGTTATAGGCGTCCCAAATTTCCAGCAATAAGCAAATGTTTTAGGTTATGGAACTATTTACGGCGCCATTATTATATCCACTTTATGCTGAGTTATTACGGCGAACAAATGCTGCATCAAAATATCCGTTGCAGAGCCCAGTATTGCGATGCTGTTTTTGCTTTATCATGTTTGTTTGCGAATACTAGTACACATTCGTTTGAAAGTTTGAGGACAACTATTATTGAGAATGTTTAAATTCAAAATTTCTTTTATTTTTAGGAGAATTTAATGTCTAAGCTTACTCTTAATAATACTTAATAATTTTATCCTCGTTTTGTGTTATTTATTACAAAGCTCATGATGTTCGTAATTCCCCAAAATTGAAAGTCAGATTTCAGAAGCAGAATGAAGGCTCAGAATGAAAAATAACCTTTCAGATTCACAATTTGAAATTTTAAAGCTGAACTTCTACGGAATTCTGAGAAAATTGGAAATTAGAATAAGAATACGCAATCTAAATAAACAACCAACACGAAGATCTAGAAATTTAATTTATATTGAGAATTAAGAATCATAATTTGGAACTGAGATTCATACTACGATTCTAATTCAAAACTCGAATTAAGAATTTTTAATTAAGATCAAAATTCAGAATTGTAGTTCAGAATCAGAATTCATAATCATTTTTTTTAGATTTAAAACCAATCAAGTTTTTGTATTTTTTCTCAAAACATTGTAAACAAATTTCCGACCAGCAGTGTTTGGGCAATGAGCACAAAAAAACCAACGATTTTTATGAAATATTTTTTGTGCTGCTCATGAAATTCCTGGAAGAGGCAGATTCACAGTCCGTAATGTATACCAACATCGAGCGTTTGTTGTGGGCGTTTCTTGCCATCATTCAGAATTTGTTATCCTATTGGAAAGGATAACAGAAATGGTATGTTGGTAAAGAGGGGGGTAAAAAAAAGATCTCATCCAAGTCCAACCAAATGGAGTGGGAAAACTGCTGCTGCCAGAACAGCAATTATTTACCGTTGAATGGTGCTTTGAAAGTTGGACGAATGATTTCAGCAGGTAAACACAATGCCAAGCAATAATGGCGTGTCTGTTCAATTCCAAACAAACAACAACGAACGGAATGCAACTTATTATGAGCTTTTCCGGAGGAAGGAGACTGTTCAACAGACATGTCAGAAATTTGTATTGTGCATTGTCAACGGTGTAAAATAACATTCGGGTAGCAGCTGTTTTCATAATTTGTGGCAGGTGTAGGAAAAATAGGGCGTTCGAGTATTTCTAGGAAATTTTATTCCATCAAGAGACGCAGCACAGGTACAATGTAACTGACATTTGCATTTATTTTAGTTGAACGGTCTTTGATATACTTTAGAATTCAACTTCAAAAATATCAACAAAATTTCACAATTTAGTTGCATTGCATGGATAAGTGCATATATAGAACTTAGGTGGGTAATAAAAATACTTAATTTTCAAATTAAAAACAGTAGGGGGGAATGGGGATACTTGATCCCCTTTTCTTATTTTCATCATACCTTTTTGGGAAAATTTAGCAACTCGCCGTTCTTTGCATTTTCTGACAGCGTCTAATTTCGTTTTTATGCTTCAAAAGTTAGAACGATACATGAACTCGTAGACGAAATAGAAGCATTTCCGTGAGATTAAAAAAAATTCGTGATATTTTTTAAGTTACAGGAGACTTGATCCTTTACTCGGGCCCTAAGACAACGGCTTAAGGAAGCTTTTTTCATTACTTCAATAGAATTGCCTCCCATGTTGATTTAAAACTGACATTCATTCATTGAACTACATATATTCCTAATATTGTGTTATGAAATTATGCAGGAAATAGATCAATCCATTAAGTACTTTTGAGCCAACTAATGATTTATTTTTCACATTCAAGTTCCCTCATTGTCGTACCAGGTCCTTAATTCCGTCGTACAAGGAGACCGAAAAAAAATTGCAGTTGCGGTTCATGCAATTGGCATTAGCTTACTTCAAACGGATCAACCGCGCAGGATAATAGCAAACGTTCTCTCAAGTAACCAGTCGCAATAAGCCATGAAACTAAGATAGCTTCATTGTAAAAAGGTCTACCATTGCTTGGCTAATGCATCTGCAGGCAGCAAAATATTATTCCTTCCATAAATGCTACCGAAATTGTCTCAAACTATCGAGGGATAGTTTTAAAATTTTGTAAGCAGATCAAAGGTAGCTTTATTGTTGCAAGGTAGGGGAAAACTGTACAAGATGCACCAGCGGGGTAAGATGGCCCATGTCATTCTTTCTCAAATATACACTAACCTACGGCATCAAATGATGTATTTCTTCATTTTTATTGTAGCAAACAAGCTTTTTCATCATTCAATAGATGAAAAGTTCACAAAATCTACTTTAGTTCTTAGAACAGAGAAATTAATGGAATCAGCGTGAAACTTGTAATTTTTCATAAGTTACATATAAGGTTTTATGGTAAAACAGCCTGCGCAATCTGATGAAACTACAGCTTATCGTTTTACCAGTCATGTGCACTTTCGGAAGACTATAAATATTTTGTTGTATTTTATTAACTTCCTACAAATTTTATCAAAAATCAATCATATGAAAATTGGGGCAGAATGCCCACAAGACCACGTGTTTTACGGACAAATTTTGAATGCTGTTAACTTTTGAGAAAACCCGAATACCAAAACAAAATGCCATTCTTTTTATTTGCTGACTCCCAAATTACGATAACAATGCATAATTATAACAAATTTCGTCCTAGTTCGAGTTAAAACGGTGCATCAATATTCGATTCGAAAAAATTATCGGCCGCCATGTTTGCCGCGATATCACTATCCCAAGTAACAATTTAAATTATTTAAGAAACTGCAAGGGCGCTACAAAACCTCGTTATAAAACAACGTTTAGTTATATTAACCCCATTAAAACATCTATATAACACTTATAAGAGTAAAAAGGCCCACCTACAGGAGGTTCTGAAGTGAACATTTCAAGCACCCTATAAAACCATCCGAGAGCAGGTTGCAGATAATTAAATTAAATCTCGATGCGTAAAAATAATTTTTCGTGAATTTTTTGTCCGAAAAGGGTTTTGAATTAGAATAAAATTAGCGTACTTTACAAAAAAGAAAAAGATTTTATTTGCAAAGGCTAAAGAGTGACTTTTATGTTCCTATAATTATATTTATCAACTTCTTGATATCTCTATGTGTAAAGTTGTTGCGCGTTCAATTTTATCGATCAAAATTGAGAAAAACTGGGAGATAAACCGCGCGCCCACTTAAAGTGACGAAATATAAAAGTTCATTGCATAATTTTGTTTTACAATCCAACTTTCACCGGATCTGTTTCAATGATTATGGTTTTTTCGACTAGATGACAAAATAGGACCATTAAATAATAAAAATTAAAACTCACTGGGTATAAATCGTTTAGAAAATATTTATTTTAACATTCCATTCGTACAAAAAAACACTTTCACACAGACGGCTACCGCAAGCTAATTCACTAAAATCGTAAGTCATTTCACTTCCGTGGCACTTCCCGAAGCTGTATGAGTTCTCCGGATTCCGAGAGTTAGCCTTGCATGCTGTAAGTCCTTGGGAATTTGTGCAGGATTCTGTAAAATTCACAATAATTTTAGATTTAAAATATAATAGATTAATTGAACACCTACCAATTTCTTTTTGCTCCGTTTATTTTGCATTGTTTCTATATTTTTTAAACGGTGGCGCGAGCGGCTTTTCCCTAACTTCTGCATGTCAATTGATTATGAAATCTGCTTCAGTTTTAATATTATAATCAATAGATTAATCGTTGGAGAAAACCACTCCAAGAATTCGGATCCGATTTCTAAAATTATTTTCAATTTGTTTACGTTTAAACCAAAGGTGCCAAGTGTCCAGATCGATGCAGGATTAGCTTGATTTTCAAGACACCGTCCTTATTAAAAAAAAATTTGAACTGTCCTTATTATTGAAAAAATAGTCTTGAAAAGTACCGATTGGTCCTGTTTTTTCAAAAAAGAGTATCAATTATAATTATGTAAATTTAAAGTTGAAAAATAAGAACATGAAACGTATCCGTAATAGAATAAATCAACCCATTGAACCGATGATAATCTTCGGTGCAAATAAAATATTTTTGAAAAAACCACCTGGCATCTCTGATTACAACCTCCCGATTTTTTTTTCTTTTTTTGAGCCTTTGACAATTCATGCACGTTCATTTAAGAATACCTACTCCGGTTTTATACGAGGTTTTGAAGTTGCTGTATAGTGGCCTTGAATGCGGATATAAAGACATTAATATAAAATAATATTATACTAGATATGGGTTTTATAATTTATTTTATAGTCGTTTTGTAGCCTTCTTGGAGATACAATATATAACGATCTTCGCCAAATAAGCTTTACAGCGATCAACACTTTTTCAATGCCTCTAAAAAACCTCCCTTTTTTCTTACAAAACTATTAGGAGTTTAAAATGTTACTTGGGTATATCAGACAAAAAAATTGAATTTCGTTGCCTACTTGAAGGCGTTTTATATATGAGGATATTAAAAAGTGTATTTTGAAAAGCGAAATTTTCGATGAGTTTAGCAATACTAAATGATTTTTAGCCAAAGAATGGTTGTTTACAAAAATACGATGAACATGTAATTAAACATTCCATTGACATTCTCTTGACCGGACATTGTCCAACAAAACAGCATCTCAAATGGATAAACATTATTCAAAACGACGACTGTCGATTCTGCGGGTTCGAAAAAGAAACTGCAGAGCATCTTCTATGCAACTGCTGCGCCCTCCTAAATAGGAGAGAGCGTGTACTTGGGGCAAAGTTAATAAGCGCACAAGACATATGGTTGCATATCAGCCCTAAGAAGGTTATATCATACATCTTTGATATCATACCCGATTGGAATAAATGCTTAGTCAGCAAACAACTGTCACTCCAATCAATAGTGCAGGTGAACCTGACAGCATATAGTAACGCGGGGTAAACACCACAATAGATCAACTACTGGTCGCAGTGGGCTCTCCCCTACAGGAAAAAAAAAATTAAACATTGGATGTTTCAATAATTACATTCCGTATAATCAATGTTCTATTTCTTACCACCCTTCCTGTTTGGTGCGTTCTGTCCACTAGTTTTGGCATTCTACCCCGCGGTTTGTTTTCTGGCTGTTTTAGTTTTTTGACAAAAATATAGTCAAAATCGAGTTTTTATCATATTTTTTGTTTTCGATAATACGTAGATTTCATCCTTGAATCGTCGTCAACTTTCAATTTGGTTCTTAAATGATTGGTATCACTATAAACAGCAATTATGCTTAGCTGGTGCGTTTTATACAGTTTTACCCTACCTACCATTGCTTGGCTGAGGCAATTATTGGCAGCACAATATTAGACCTTACAAATTGTATCCACCCTGCAAATGTATTTTTTACCAACACACGCTCATTTTCATTTAACCATTTATGGTTCAAAAATAACCATTTTTTGGCTTTTCCTTCAAAACTGCCAATATGGTTATTTTTTAATAATTTATCACAGTAGAATTTCAACCATTTGTTTAGTTCTCCAATATAAACCAGAAAAAGGTTGAAAATTTAACCTCAAAGTAAAAATTTGCCTTTCGAATCATCTTTGCCGTTTCATCAGTCTTGCAGACACACATTTTTGTTTTGCATTGAATTTCTCCATCAAATCGTGAGATCAACAAGCAATAAGGGGAATTAGTGATCGTGAAGGAAATTAGTTTGGAGGAACCAAAAACGCATACGGTAATTGTTTGTATTATACATAATAATTAAATAACTATCAAATTGTTTTTCAGGATTCGGCAAAACTTAAATCTTCCGAACCGTTACCTGATCACCGTCAGCGAACCGCGAGGTAATACCTCGCTAGGATGCCACCAAGGATTGACGATGTGACAACAGCACTTCCAGCGCAGTTGAGTTTGCCGTGGGGAAAACTATTTACTAATTTTACTGCTACCGGATGTGGATGCTGCTGGATTCACTTCTTGAAGCGGATTAATAAATTGGTAAATTGTTTGCTTTTAAATTTTTGTTGTTGAGGCTAAGTATCTGATTTTATTTTAGCTTCTCGAAGATTTTGTGTTGAAAGCAGTCTCTGTCAGCAAGCAATTGACTGGTTCAACTGGTAGGACTATATCCATCCCATTATTAGGGCTAGGTCTCAACAGAGTGTCACCAAGAGCTTTCTACATGGTACCACCATTTCCGGAGTTGGACGGTTTGAAGCAATTCCGAAGCACCGTCTATTCTAATAACGATGGTGCCAAGGCGGCCAAGGTGGCCCAACTTGCTTAATGTTCCCGCACCGATCCTCCACTGCATAGGGCCGTGGTAGTAGACCTCCACTGTTGACGATCCGGAGCCAGCGTCTTCACTTGGCCGACAGCCCAAAAGCAAGCTACAGGGAACAGTCTGTAGTGAGTTTATTCCACAACAGCTGGCACAAAATAATGTACTGTCCCAGAAAGATTTCAATTTCTGCTGATTAAAAATGTGATATAAAGAAAAAAAAAACTATTATGAATAAAAATGTACTATCATTAATCTTTCTTCGATTTTGAAATGTCGAATTAACTGATTTTGCGATGACATTTTATGACAAATCCTCATGAATCGAAAAAAGCAGCTCATTTGAATTTCGGTTGAAAAGTAACCATTTTTTAACTTCTCCTCCAGAATCCCATTCGGTTGAAAAATAACCATATTCGAACTTCTGCCCTAGAAGTCATTTTATGACTTCTCATGGAGAACTCATAAAATGGCATTTCCCGGGAAAAGGTCAAAAATGGTTATTTTTGAAACGTAAATGGTTTAATCATTTCTAGCGTGCACACTCTCCAACGGACAGCGCTGCCATGAGTCAGGTTTTGTCTGTAAAATAAGATTTTTTAAACGATCATCCAGACATTTTTCACAAATTACTTTGCAAAAATTTACACAGAAACCGCACATATCAAAGAACATCAACATTTTTAAAAGAACTATATATTTTTCTACATAATGACACTGAATAGTAAGAGATGGGAGAAGAGGCAGAATCACACATGCGTTTTGTCAACATTTGTATTCTTATTCATGTGGGAGCCCTGGCGAAGGATATCGAAACATACACTCATCCGAAAAGGAAACGTTAAATTCACCTGGATTTTCACGTAGGCGCTCGTTGCGTGAATTTTTGCTTGACTTACGTGAATCACTTAGAGGTCAATAAAAAAACACTTGATCCTTACGTGAAACTCACATAATTATATTCTGTCCAAATGAAGACACATTCGATTTACGTGAAAATCCAATGATCCGCGATGTTTAGACGGAATGGGTGCATTCTATGCGATGTTCACGTAGCTCTTAATGGGTCATTCACGTTAAATCTCTGTAAAAGAATACCGGTACTCAATATGGCGTGGTTCCAAGTTCAAGCACAGTTGTTACAGGCAAATAGAGATATTTTGAAGCTGTATTTTTGTAAGTATAAAGAATTTAGCTTTTTGATTGTTTTTTACAACCTTTTTTATTTCTTCTATTTAAACAGAATGTGGAATCGGGTCAGCTGCAACTTCAGATAACCGCTATGGAGGCACATCAGTTTCGGGAAATGCCATTTTTGGACGATGTTATTGTGTCAATTAAATGAAAAGTGAAAGTGTAAATAGTGTAGTTGTGAAAGTGAAAAAATAGCTTAGTGTTTTGTAAATTATAATAAATATCCATAATAAAAATCCTCAAAAATAAAATATTTTTTATTTAAATGATATGAAAAAAAATTCCTACATTCTTATTTCAATGAAATCTATGTGAATCGCATGCAGCAGAACGAATCCCTAGAACGAAATCTAGAAAATTTTGTTACACAATTTTGTAACATTACCCCCAAGGCAACGAAAATGCAACCATTCGTTCGGTTAGTGGGCGCGAATCTTTCTGGTGATGTTGTGAAAATTCTCTGCCAAAGGGAAGAGGGAAAGAAAGGAACGAATGTCATTCGTTAGAAAACCAGAATAAGGGTGATAGTGTATTTGAAGTGATTTAAGGATTTTTTTTATTTTAACCGAATAATCTACAGGATACATAATTAATTTAGTAAACAAATATTTTAAAACAGGAGTGAGCAACCTTTTGAAGCAACGGACCAATTTGAATTTGAAAGCCTTTCCGCGGGCCGCACTCAACTAGCAGAGCTTTATGTAAATTTAAATTTTTCAATCGAATTGAACTTTCTTGAGAATTTTTATTCTTGAATTCAGAAACATAATTTGGCTTTCTATTAAAAATAAAAGAAATTATTCATAGGTATTTCTATAGTTTGTAAAAAGTGTTGAGCCGTTTCCTGAGAAATGTCCCTTTTTATTCGAATCAATGGTATTATTCATCATCACTTCCATTTAAAAGTCTTCTGGAGCTAAACCACAGCGATAACTTAAAGTGAGTAAAATATATTTAAGTGAAATCACTGCCTTCTCAGCGTTGGACGTTGAGTAGTTATTAAAATTAATTGACTTTAAATTCTTCTAATGCGCATTTTCAAAATATATTATCACAATTCAAGTTTTGTTCCCTAAGACTCGATTATTCGGCGAAAAACGATTTTTTTTAAATCGAAGTACCGTAAAAGATCATTGCATTCAGAGAAAAAAATCACTATTAGGATAGGCTTTTTAAAGCTGATTAAGAAAACCTTTTTTTTTGTTTCGATTGTAGTCGTTATGTGTAGTTTGTTATAGAAAAACTTATCCGCTACAACTGTGTTCGATGTTTACTCTTGGCCTCAAACTCACGAATATTGGCTCAGGAAGCAACTGACTTGCCAACTGAGTTACTACACAAGCCCATGAAAATCTTATGATTTTCGTAATGTGGATTGGTTATTTTCAATGTAAAAGAATCAATTTAGCGCGATTTTTCTATGAAATTTCTAAAACTAGCATCACAGCTAATCGTCAATAAACTTTTAAGGTCGAATCACAGAGTTACAGATATTTTTTGATCGGAAATTCGCAATTTTTGTCGGACACTTTGATGCTGAATCATGTCGATAAGAAATTTTTGAACGTTTACAATCATTGGAACGAAAAAATAATGACTTCGCTATCAAGCTTAGATATGCCTGTGTTCAAGAACCTTCCAATTATTTGTTTGCTCTACCGACTCGCTTTCATGGATTTTTAATTTTAAAGTGGTAGTTCAATAGTTAAGAAAAATATGATATTTAGCTTAGCTCAGCTTGATTGACTACTCACATCCACCTTTAATCGTTGAATCTGAAATGCTTCTATTTTTTTAAACCGATCTCTAAACAGCTTCTTCAAAGCTTTATTTTGATCTACCATTTCTCATTATCATCATTTCAAATTCCACGATCGCAGGCGTGGCTCAGTAGAACAAGTTCCACATCGCCAATGGTTGCTACTCCGTGATTGACCGAGGCCATCAGTTTTGTTCAGAGGTCAAATGAATGGTGCCTGGGATTGACAAAACATTCACAATGCCCAAAACTGATGCTCTCTCTTTACACATCAATAACGGCGCCGGCCATGTCCTAGTAGTCAATAGATAGGTTTGGAAAACAGAGAAAGGGATGAAAGAAAAATGTCGCGCTCTAGGACCGAGGTCACCTCTGCATCCTAGCAAATCAATTTTGGGTTGGAGGTTTGGGTGAAAGGATATGATAAGGGGACACTTTTGACTAGTGTAACGATCTAAGTTTTCTACCATAAATTCACCAACGTCTCTACTGTGTCATGGAAAAGATCTTGTTTCTGATACAAAATTCTAATGTATTCCTCAAGCATTTCTATCGACGATTATCTTATTAATTGCAATATAGTTACATAATATCAAAATCATTAAAATAACAACATATTTATGAAAAATTTATAATTCTATGGAACCTAGTTGTTATAGATATAAACACTCAGGCAAAATCTTATTATAATTTTCATAAGGTACGTCTTATGAACCGCTTTTAGGGGTGCAAACTTATTGTTCATAAGAATCTTATGAAATTCTTTCGTTTTTCATAGGAAAATCTTATGAAAATTAGAAGAAACGGCAATGTGAAAAAATAATGAACACATTCATTCATTCCATCAGTTTTTCGTCCTCCAACGACACGAAGCACTCGCCAGTTGATAGTTATTAGTTTTCCTCAATAGCTAAATGTTATTGTCATCTTCTGAATAGTAAGTTAGATTTGATCTTTTTGCTGTGAACGTTTAATATATTAGTAAACTAAAACATATTTTTTATTTACTTTTCAGCATGCTGATCGGCAAAAACAACGCAAGGTCGAAGAATTGGATGCGGCAAAAAAAAAACTTTGGTTGAACCGGGTGTTGATGTGCTGCTAATGGTGACTATTAGTGATTAAATTTTAAACAAATTAGGTTTACAATAAAGTGAATCTTTTCAGCATCAAATATCTCAAGTTATTCTATTAGAAACTGATTTTCTATTTCCATTAGAGCCTCTTATGAAAAGCAACAAATCCCCATTACATTAGGTGTTCATCTTCAGAATTCATTCGCGTCATAAGATAATCTTATGAATTTCAATGATTTTTCTTATGGCGCCACTTCATAAGAGAATCTTATGGCATTCATAATAGTATTTTTCTGAGTGAAGAAATACATATTAATCATTCCAACGATGTTTTGTTTTTCAAAATTGCCTTAAACTATTTAAAACAGCTGCAATTGCCGGCAACTGGAAGATATGAAAGAAATTATGCTTCGAAAAATACAAGATCTTTTATAGGACACTTCGTCATTTATAGGACAAAATGTTCGTCTGGAAAAGTTATTGTATATCTTGAAGTTTTATTTCACAATTGTCTTAAACATTCATTTACTGACTGACTATAATTTTGATTAGACCTTAGAAATAATTTTTCATTTCCTATACTACCTTCTCTCCTTTCAAAAAATGAAAGAGTTCAGTTATGTCAATTATGTCAATTATGTCAATGTCAATTATCTTATCGCTGCAATGATAAGAAACAAATACAAAATTTTCAGAATAAAAATCTTTTAAAATTCCTTTGTTTCACATAGGTTGACCACTAGATGTTTTGGGTTTTGTAATTATTGGAATTATATAACTTTTCACAAAATTTCACTTGATGAGCTTATGTTACTGTAACTTCACATAAATCTCTGTCCCCCTTA
This sequence comes from Uranotaenia lowii, assembly GCF_029784155.1. Classification (NCBI taxonomy): domain Eukaryota; kingdom Metazoa; phylum Arthropoda; class Insecta; order Diptera; family Culicidae; genus Uranotaenia; species Uranotaenia lowii. The sequence goes on from NC_073692.1 coordinate 271,193,696, forward strand.
TTCTGCGCCGCGCGTGAGGTGACGATAGTCGAGTCACCCGATTCCAGTAGTCGCTTTAGGTGAGAAACGTCTTTTAGAATGAAGTTTTTGAGGTTTTCTCCTAATCTAGTAGTCACCGTGAGGTACAAATCGTATGCTCTGTCACATCGGCTTCGAGAATAAGGTGACAAGACTCACGTGACTCCGACTCGACTCGACTATTGTCACCTCACGCGCGGCGCAGAATAAGGGGGTGTATCTCGTTTTGCACAATTTTTCAAAGTCTTTCATTATCAATTTTTTATAACTTTTTCAACTGATAAATAAAAAATCGCGAACTGTTTCCTCAGTTATTTCACGCAAGCTCTTTGAGTTTTTTCAGATTACCTCGAACAAATCTCATATGTCAACCTAATTTAGCATATTTCTATGCAACTAAATTTGTTTCTCTGAAGCAACTTTTTTTTCGAAAAAGGTTCTTGGATTGTGGAACAACATCGTTCCACACGTTCCACGAAATATGTATTTTTAGCAATCGCCTCAGATAAATTCCTATCGTGGTTGATGATGATTCCATTAATAAGCTTTTATTCTATTTTTTTTTCGAATGTTTAGTGGGTAACGCAATAATCATCCTTAAAACACAATTACCGAACACGACCTATCTTATCAAAACGCGAACTTTGCCTTTTTGTAATTTATCTTTAAAAATCTCGAATCAAGTGCTACAAACCCGGGCAGAATATCCACATCAGCACACACTTTTCTTAATTTGCTCAAAATAACGATGATTCAGAGAACGCAGTAAACAAATAACTGTTTGGGAATACTAAATCAAACCTTTGAAACCATAAATCTTTAAAAATGCAATTCTGGGGGCGTAAAGGTAAAGAAATCAATTTTATACACTAGTCACCTGGCATATCCCCGTGGCATATCCAAATAAGAAATTATTAAAACACTTATCAAAAGATACTTAGCTTCGATAAGTCGTAGAATGGTTTGGATCCTTTAGACGTCCGTTAGCAGTCCTGCTTGCATTTCATTGTAGGTAATTCTCAATTTATCGTTTGCTCGTAAGTGCGAATACATTTCAGTTCTTAAATTTTATTTTGCTATCCACGACTAAACTTTAAAAATGAGGGTTCGAGAGACCTTGAAAATTTTTCCGCTGGAAAAAAACACTTCCGTCATCGACGGTCACAGCCTACCGAGTCCCAATAGTTAAGAAAAATATGATATTTATAGACAAACTCCACTATTAACTTTAGCCAATAAATCATATTGCATCTATGCCTTAAGAGCACAATAAATGCTAAAAATGCTAGAAAATGAACTACAGGTGTTTTGAAAGAAGCTGTGCGCCAAAAGTTGTTCTTTTTTAGTAGTATTCTTAACTACGTTTGATTCCCTCCCATCTCATATCATCAAGGGATCTGGTATTTATGTAATTTAACTGCTTCAAAGCAAAGTAAAACTTTTTTTTCCAATTAAATTAATTGAACGATTATTCATTTAGATATCCAAGTGCCTTAATATTTGCCCGAATAGTAATTTTAGAATGGATTTTTGGATGTTAGTTTTAGTTGTTTTTCCCGAGGATTAAAAATTTACCCGAAGATAGCATTTCGATTACCTAGAATTATAATAAAAATATTACTAGGGTATATGCAGTTGAGTGTTTTGATCGGTGCGGTCGAACATTTTCACGCCTCATTAACAGGCATTTCATTCATGGTGAATGAAACGGGGATCAGGATGGAGGCGAAACAATGGTCACTTCACAGGGTGACAGGGCGACTGCGGGATCAATGATCTGCCATTTCATCAATAAAAATCGAATGGGGCACATGAAGCGTATGAAGTCTGAACGTGTCCTAGAATTCCAAGTATCCGTTATCACTCATTGGAACGCCCATCCTTCATTCCAAAACCCCTTGAGCAAGGTTGCCAAAATCACAGAAAAATCTGTTATTTTACAGATTTTGAGAGAATTCATATCACATAATCTGATTTTACAGATTTTTTTTTTATTTTAAATGGATTTCCTAAATTACATTTTTTTGGCTATTTTGAAGTTTTGATTTCTTACTTTAGATCAGAAAAGTATGATAAGATTGGTAAAATTAAATGATTTTACCCAACTAAAATGTATGAAAGACCCAATTTATCATGAGTTTAAAATGAAATTGAAAGAAATGGCATCACGGAAAACCGTCACAGAAATTTGGATTTTTGAAAAACACAGATTTTTGAAAAAAAAACAGATTTTTTCTTGGCAACCTTGACTTTGAGTTCAACTAAACTCACCCACATTCCGGAGATTTGCCACGCTACAGTCTTCCTGTGACCTTGATGACGCGCTTGAAACTGATGAACGCGCAGCTTCGCAACTTATCTGAAACTCATTGTTTACATCCGATAATTTGAGAATTATTCTATCGAAATTTGAGATTATGAACATAATCTAATGTTACTTTCGCGGAGTACCTCTGATTCTCCAAAACACTCCCAAAACCTTTAACGTATTCAAGTTTTGTTTCTGAAAAAAGAATCTATTGATTCCAGCTGGATAACTAACTTATTAAAGAATACTCTGATAGGTTGTAAGCATTTGAGAAATATATTTAAAGTGCATACGTTCATTAACGCTCTTGCTGCTAAACCGCGACGCTTCCCACTTACCGATATTAACTACTCCATGGTTCGTTAGCTCCCAGCAGGAGTGTAACCGTAAGATGCTTAGGCTGTGGCTTTGTTTGGGTGAGAAATAACCTAACGCTGCATCCGTCACGTGATACGCCTGTGGTAATGGATGAAAGAAGAAAAAAAACCCTTTCAGTCAACGTCAGTCCTCCGCCCTTTGCCAACTGCGTCGAAAGGGGGGAAATTGTTTTCCCTCAATAAGAGTATGACCCATCTGCTCATCCCCGACTGAAGGAAGACTGACCTGCAGCGAAAATTCGTACAGTGAAGGCAACAGTTGTGCTACGGCTCCGACGGCTTCGTCCGCCACGTTGATGCAATCCGCCAGGGAGAGGGACACTATCCGGGGCGTTAGGCATGCCCAAAGACCAGCTTCGGTGATTTCATTGCATCCGGCCAGCTCCAGCTCGAAAAGTGACTGCAAGGAGAAGGAGAAAACAAATTATGGTATTAAAATTTAATGTTTACTGTTGGGATTGAGTTTTGAAAAAGTTTCCAAACGAAGATGAGTTGTGGTCGTTGACTTTTGAAAACTCAACTTTTACGTCTTTCAAGTAAATTACTTTAAAGAAGCTAACGATAGCAAACGTCGATCACAAACAGAAACTGGTGCAGAATATATGTATACAGTATAACCCATGAAAAATGCGAAAACTTGCCATCAAAGATCAAATACACTTTTAACCATATCAACATGATTTAAAAATCTTTTAATGATTCAGGCATGTATATAATCATATTAAGAAACAATAACTCGTTGTGTCCACTTTCGTTCTCAACTACTCTCTCCAGGCGAGGGCATGCCTTCGCCATATAAACCTCTGACTTTGAAGCCCGATTGGGGTACGAAACACGTGCGGATTGATCCGGATTGATTCCGCTTCACTTTCGTCTTGACCGATTTTACCTGAGGACCGTGACATTCAACTACTCGGCTTTCCGTCTCACGACATAAAGGCTGTTTCACATAGAATCTGGTCGCTTCATTTCATTTACTGCAGCGCCCCTATTTGTCACATCGCGAATCTATTGACAGTGTTTTGATCCGGATGGTTTGTTTACTTAGTGGTGAAAATTTCATCAAGATTGAAGCAGTCAGTCAAAAGTTATCGAGCTGCGAGCAAAGGTAATTCGATCAGTTCACAATTATCCTGGAATTGATTTGGCGAAAAAGTTCAAGACGAACCACAGCACAGCTCGCAAAATTTGTTTGCGAGAAGGCTTGCGGTCGTATCATGCAAGCAAACACCCCAACAGGACGCTGAAACAAAACCTGGTTGCCAAAACCAGGCAAGGAAATTGTACGAGATAGTATTGACCAAGTAGAACGGATGCATGTTGATGGACGACGAAACTAACGTCAAAATGGATTTTGGACAAATACCCGGTAACAAATTTTACCTTGCGAAGCGTAAAGGGAATGTTTTTCCACATAATTTGCAAGTTTGTTTTCCCACATAAATTTTCTCGTAAGTTGTTGATGATTTGGCAAGGGATCTGTAATTGTGGGAAGAAAACTAAGATTTTCATCACTGGGGACACAATGAATGTAAATGTTTACAAAGAAGAATGTCTCCAGAAGAGGGTTTTGCCATTCATTCGGTCCCACAAAGGTCCGGTGAAGTTCTGGCCGGACCTGGCAAGCAGCCACTACAGCCGGGATGTCGTTAAGTGGTATAAGGAGAACAAGATCGATTTTGTTGAAAAAAGTATCTATCCACCAAACTGTCCAGATTTTCGTCCCATCGAGAAATATTAGGCAATAGTTAAGGGCAAACTGAAGAAATGTGGCAGAACCATGAAAAAACCCGCTCAAATGGAAAAGTGGTGGAACACGATGGCAAATGAGGTTACCAGCAGTACTGTGCAGAAAATGATGGGTGGTATCACAAAAAAAGTTCGAAAATTCATCCGAAAAGCTGACGAATGATTTTTATGTTTTTTTTTTCTTAAAGTGCAATAATAACCCTACAAAATGACATTTTTACTTTTGTTGTACGTTATTTCTTTGCGGAGAAATGATCTATTTTATCCGGCCAGATTCTATGTGAAACAGACTTTACCCTGATGAACAATATTTCTCCAATTCACTCGGTCCATGGCAGCCGTCCTCTAACTTCTCGGGCATCCCATATTCGACAGATCACGCTTCATTTGGTGTAACCACCTCGTTCGTTGCGCCCCTTCTCGTCTCGTTCCTACCGAATCATAGCAAATATCTGTTTTGCGTATCTGTCTAGCCTTCGCGACTTTCTGGATAATGGGTTCACCGATAGACATAGTCTTCGATTATCTCCAGCAGACAGATGCAGGTTAGAGCTAAACACACAGTTACAGCAAAATTCCTTGAAAATCGTCAAAAACAATCCAAAACAGACTGCTAAAAATATTTACATTTTTTATGGGTCATACTGTATTGGCGCCTACACATGCCAATAACATCTGCAGCTTGTTGCAGTGAATGCACAAGAAAAATATCCGTAACTTTTCAGGTGGGAAAATTTTCCAAGGTTGAGTGCTTGTTCACCGTAGTGGAAATGAAATCCCGCTAGTCCGTGGAAAACGAACTGGGTATGGAAAAAGCGGTCTGTTGAATGAAAGAAAGGTAATCCGCTTCGTCACATAATAATGAAATTCGGAACGTACGAAAAAAATTAAAAAAATTCCATTTTAAATGACAAAACTTATAAACCATTTTAAATTACTGTAGGTATCAAATTTATCTGTTGTGAATGGTTTTCTTAAAAAAAAAACTACCAGGCCCATTAAACTTTTTTCGATTTCTTTGATTGATGGTTGGTCGAACCAAGCTATACTTAGGCATTTTCCAGGTCAACAATCTCCAGACAGAGAGGTAAATAAGCTTCCTTATGGCAGCAGAAATTCCTCCATGATGGGGGAAAATTTTGATGGATGGTTTTATTGACCTTGTCCGGTCAAGGTGGGGTCACGTGAGTTTCAAGTTTATAGCAAAAGTTGAACTAAACCGTGATAAGCAATAGTTTGATGTAATGGACGAGGAATACTATGTATACTGGAGTGTCTGTCCCGGGATTTCCCGGGAATTTGAAAAATTCGGGAATTCCCGATTCCCGGGCATGGTAGTTTCATTCCCGGGAATTCCCGACATGTATGAAATTATTTCTCTAGAAAAGCCTGAAAGCCTCCGGAATCATTTTTATTGTTCTTTTTGAAAATGTAGTCATACAAAACTCATTGAGAATATGCCTATTCCTGTGTGTATATTTTGCAGCCGTTTGGTGCAATTTTTTTTATTCAATTTGATTAGTTTAAAAATATTATATGTATTTCCACGCCGTATTCATTGAACGAAAACCAAAAACAGTTGGGAAAATATATGAAAAATCGCACAGCACGTAGACAGATTGTGTTTTCTCGAAAGTAACATTTATGCACTTTGGCTTTGAAAGCCAGATGAACTTCAAAACCTCAAAATGAAGAAAAACTCGTTTTTTAATATGAAGAGCAATTATGTAAAGGGTTCAGAAAAACGAAAAATGGTAGGAACAATCAAAAAATAAAAACAATTTTTTTATCAACCCCTAATTGCATGGACGCATTTTTCATTTGAGTTCGTTAAACTGTTTTTAATTTATCATTGTTGAAAACAGTTTATTTAATTTTACAGATTTATTTGATTAAAAACAAGTTAAAAACATTATGAAGTATACGTTTTGAACAAATTATGGGTTTGTATGCACGAAAGGTTCGTTATATTTTACATGTTTTTCAATATTTCCCGGGATCCCGGGATTTCCCGGGAAACAAAGCCACCAGATTTTCCGATTCCCGGGAACGAGAAAATGGCCGGGAAATGGACACTCTAATGTATACATATGTAAGTAGGATTGTAATATTGTAAGATTGATTCACTTTTTTAAAAATATTTTTCGATTATTTTTTCTGTTACGGGGAGTTTGGCATGTTTCATATTTTTAAAACCAATACTGGACCCCTATGAACGTAAAAATCGTTGCAGAAATTTATAGACTACTTTAAATTTGATTTAAAAATCGATTTTGTCTCTGTTTAGAATTTGATGCTTTGGGGTAAAATTGATCATTCTCTATTTTGCGGTTTTTTTTGCTAAGGCTGTTCGGAACATTAAGGATATTTAAACAAAATTAAACAAATAATATAAACAAATAAACAAATAAAATAATAACCAGTTATAGCAAAACTCGTGGAGAACTAGATTGCCACTGCTTATCATCGAAAGCACTATTTGTTAACAAGGCGTCGTACACAAATTACGTAACGCATGTAGGGGGGAGAGGGGGTTTGCGTCTGCGTTACTTGCTGTTACATAGGGGGGAGGGGGGTACTTAGTTCAGTTACGTAACAAATTAATGGAAAACAAAAACAAAAGAATTGTAATTTTCTTGTTCGAAAGCGTCAATGGTGCTTTAGTATTTTAGGTGTGTTCAACAGAACTCAATCGGAATCAATTGAAATGGATTGACAGTTGATCAGCTGTTTTTCCAATTGACTTCGATCGATTTCTATCAGGCTGCTGAATGAACAGCCAGACACTAATACTAACACGCTTCTTTTGCTGTCATTTTCTTATACAGCTGTGTACTTGGAGATTTCGGGCTTTATTTAATAATGAAAATTATAATAACAATCGTCTGTTACTGTACTGTTGTTTTTACTTGATTAAATGAAAAAAAACCTTTTTTTTATGATTTATCGATTCTTAATAAACATGACACCAGCCCGACGGCCCTGCCCCAAGTCATTAGCGGCACTGAACGAAGCCCTTCGCACTGGCATCTCCTAGAAGTTGCGGGATCTGGCCACAAAGGAGGTACTGCTCATGGTCAAAGCCAAACTGAGGTCTCTGAGTCCGCTCAATGTGACAACATGCGTGAGGAAGCTTTTTGTAATTGAGGGTGAAGACTGCGTTGAAAGCGGCTCGGAAGGAATAAACGACGCAGCATGGGAGGAGCATTGGGCCAACTTCTGAAATCACGTGATGATTTTGGTTCGAATCAGTATCCGAAGAAAGTAGGGACAGGAAAGTTAGGGCAGATAGGATTTAGAAATGATTTAGAATATGAATATGTCGTGAGACGGAATACTATGTAAATATATAAATAAATAATTAGAATATGAAAAGAAAGGTTTATTAAGTTTCAATTGTACTATCGGCATTATTTATTAAAAACTTATTTTAATTTTTTAATTGTTCTCTCAACACTGCACCACCGACGCCACATTGACCGACAACACCTTCACTAGCACCTGCACGGTCCATAGCAACGAAACTTTTGAAACACCAAATCAGTTTTTTATTGTCTGCAGCAACTGCCAAACACTTTTCCAACACTTCACCACCGAATCAGCATGAATGTCGTAGCACCACAGCCTCAGCATGACTGCCACAGCACCAACGAATCAGCATGGCTAGCACAGCACCACCGACTCAGTACAGCACCACCGACTCAGCACAGCAACACCGACTCAACGCAGCACCACCGACTCAGCACAGTACCACCTCAGCATGGCTAACACAGCATCACCAACTCAGTACAGCACCACCGACTCAGCACAGCAACACCGACTCAACGCAGCACCATCGACTCAGCACAGTACCACCTCAGCATGGCTAGCACAGCACCACCAACTGAGCACGACTGGCACTGTACCACCGACTCAGCTAACTCGCACAGCACCGACTCCAGCACCCCACAAAGAACACCGCTCCCAAAGAAACAATAAAAAATTAGTCACAACAAACCAAACCAGCTGTTTTTGACATTAAGCAACTGCATGTGTGTTAGTGTAATTGAAACCGATAGAAACGAATCCTGCTCTCGAGCTTGATCGATTTCGATAGGTTTCGATCGACTTCGACTGTCTTCATTGAACGTCAATTGGATTAGTTTCGATCACAACATTGGCTGAGTGAACAACAATTTACCAATCGAAATCGATTGAAACCGATTTCAATTGCCTGTTGAACGGGCTTTTTGTAAATAAAGTTTGATTCAGAAAAAAACCGCACTGCGCGAATGAACTTGTGAACGAAGTGAGCTTTGCTGTTATGTTTATTTTACTGTCACGTCATCGCCTGCAGCTCATTCAGTGTTTATGTGCAGTGTAGCTCAAATCAAATAAATTTTTGTGTACTTTTACTTTTAATTTCAAAATTGAATATGGGGGGGGGGGGTATTTAGCGTTACGTAACTATAGAAGAGGGGTCATATCAAACGTTACTTATTGTTACATAGGGGGGAGAGGGGGTCTAAATTCTAGATTTTTTGCGTTACGTAATTTGTGTACGACGCCCAATCTGCGGACCAAGTATGAGAATTTTCGTTTCTTCATTTCTGCGAATGAGCTACTATTAGAAATATAACTCAAATTATATAAAATTAATCATGAAACATTACAAAATTGAATACAAAACATTCGATGGCTCAATGATACTAATACCGTATTTGTTTTCACCACCCGAAAGTGTTGCACCATCCACGCTGAAAACGAGCATGAATCGAGTTTTGCACCCACCTTTGTTGGTGTACGTGAAATCGGCAGTGCCAACAGAAAACATCAAGCTGTCAAAAATCCATTACAGCTGGTATTTGTTATCGTTTGACTTCGAAAATTGAAATGAAATTTACTTTAGTTGATCATTATCTTTTAAATAATATGAAAATTTTTGCATGAATTTATATACTATGTTGAATTGTGAAGATTTCAGATTTATTTTGCTTGGTAGATTCGCCTCTGGCTCTGATGATAACTGCAATACCGGCTGATTCTGGGTGGTCTATGTTTGCTGCTGCTAGACTGCAGTTACCCCAGCTTGAAGGTTCCGGTATTTTGAACGTTTATTCCTCGCAAATACCTCGAGTACCTATTTCCGTTTTCAGATGACAAAAGAAAAATTCTTGGAAGTCAAATTGGCGAACTCAGATCGCGGAAATCGGGGGAGAAATTTTTGCTAACAGACCGAAACGAACGAAATTCAAGCTCCCAATGCGGGTGTAGTCTCGAACTACCGTTTTTGAAGGGCAACGGGTGGGAATCCGGGAATTGGCGCAACCGAGCATCGTCACCCTAAGGCACAGCTCGAAGCAGAGTAGCTTCGATGCAGCTGAACGCTTCTTGCTGTGGAGACCAACTTATAGGACCCTCCCGAACAAGAAAACTTTTCGGTTTGGGCGATTCCACCAGATCTTTGGGTTGGCCTTTTTGCACTCGGATTTGCTGCTCTTTTTCGGCATCGCCTGGAACCGATTGCAGCAAATTTTCTGGGCACATTTCTTCTTGGGAGCGTTGTTTGCTTTGGAACGTGCCATCCAGGTGAAATTCTCCGCCTCTGTTGGAAACGGCACTGGTATTGAATCCGGAACAAGTTTCCGTTCTTCGGGATAATAAAGAGAAAAAAAACAGCTCGAACGCAATTTTTGCGGTATAGAAATAAACCAACCAGCTGATATTTGTTTACAACGAGAAGCATGTGCTGTCAAAATTCATGATAGTATTGGTGAGAGCGCAAGCAAAACCGAATATTTTCAGAGTGTTCCACCGTCCACTTTATGGTGCACTACCAGTGGACTACTCATCGTGAAAACGAGCATGAAAACAGCAAAAAGTGCACTACCGGTAGTGCCCCGGTGCACCACCACACGAAAACGAATTCTCTATAAATTTGTAACTTTTGGTCCAATAAATTCTAAGATATAGAATGCTGTATTACGGTGTTTCTTGGTTGAGATTTCTTCGCGGTCCAAAAAAAAAACAACATCGTGGTCCTTAATGTGTTAAGGCCGAACAACAATTAAAATCGAAAAATCGATAACGATGCTACATAAATTAAGGGACTAAATTGTTTAACATTACTAATACTATTTTAACAACAAAAACCCTAGGCCCTCGCACTATTCTACTTTTATTTTTTCCTTCAAACTTTACAATTTGATAGGGTTTCTAGCCTTTTGTCCTGGACTGACTGACTCTTGGAAAATGTCCCATTTTTTTAAATATCAAAAACTTACTTCAAACTACAACAACAACTAAACCAAAATTTTACATTTACTAAGGAAACAAGTAGTACTCTCACATACTCACGTTCATAACTGTATAGAATTTAGAAGCACGCGCATTGTCACTTTGACTTTGAACTTTCATAACTTTTTACTCTGATGGCATTTTTGATCAAATTTACTGCATAAGATAAATCAACTATCACACTACTATATCACAAAATTTGAGCTTTCTAAAGATTGTGTGGCCAGTAATTCTACGAAAATCGGACTTTTTGGACTTTTACCATTCAAACTGCCATATCTAGGAAACTACGCAACGCTTTTTATTGAAATTTTGCAAAGTAATTTTTGAAATAAAAAGTTAACATGTCTGAAGTTTTTGAAAAGTTCTATTGATGGGATCAAAAGTAACGCGATGTACAATATTTCAGGCATGAACCTGAAAATGCGATTTCTGTAGAATTTTGTACGATTCATGAGAACAATATCTTTTCCATTCACAAATTAAAGGGTGATACGATCAAAATTTGGTCAATATCAACTTGACGTATTTCTTTGAATTTTGCATTTAAAAAACCTGAACACCCCTCATTTTGAAGGTGTGTGTGTGTGTAGAATGTTGCCCCTATTTTGATTTTGGAATTCACTCTTCAGTTGTCAAAATGCCGTCCAAGAAAGAAGAGCAGCGTAAATTTTGTTCGCTCAGCTACTCGCACGCAAAGCTGGCAAAATCGCTTAAAGTTGCCAAATCAACCGTTACAAATGTAATTAAAGTGTTTGGGGAACGTTTGTCGACAGCCAGGAAGTCTGGATTGGAGAGAAATCGAAAACCGGAAGCCGCTGAGACGACAAAGAGAGTTGCCGGTAGTTCCTTTAACCTCTCTTTTCGAAATGCCGCTAATAAGCTGGGTGTATCGTCTACAACCATGCATCGAGCCAAAAAACGAGCCGGACTATCGACTTACCAGAAGGTAGTGACTCCAAATCACGATGATAAACAAAATACGACGGCCAAGCGCGATCCCGGAGGCTGTACACGACGATTCTGACGAAGTTTGACTGCGTGGTAATGGACGACGAAACCTACGTCAAAGCCGACTACAAGCAGCTTCCGGGACAGGAGTTTTAAATGGCAAAAGGAAGGGGAAAGGTAGCAGATATTTTCAAGCACATGAAACTGTCAAAGTTCGTGAAGAAATATCTGGTTCGGCAAGCCATCTGTACCTGTGGCTTGAAAAGCAGCATTTTCATAGCCTCCGAGACTGTAAACCAAGAAATTTACGTGAAAGAGTGTTTGAATAAATGTATGCTGCCTTTCCTGAAGAAACGCATTACAACCATTGGAACATTCTATCTTCGGAGGAGGTTCCGTTTCAGGTATCAGGTATCAGATTGGGGGTAGAATTAATAACAGCACGTTATCCAAACATACGGGAAAATTGTGCCTAGCCTTTTTTATCCAAGATTTCATCATTTACCTGAGAAACATGAAAAACCTATAATAGGAAGAAACAAATTCAACCTGTTTAAGATGGCATATAGCTAAGGAATATTAGCATTAAAGCTCTTTTCTACATTCGGTTATGAATGAAAGCATGTCTTTTAGGTTTAATTTCTTAAACTCAGATTCGCTTATAGAGTATCCCAGAGTACGAAAGCGTAGTCTGGCAAATGAGGGACAGTTACATATAAGATGAAAGGGATCTTCCACATCTGATTCACAACTACCACATACTGGAGATTCAGCACGCTGAATGTTGTGCATGTGATAGTTGAGTTTACAATGACCGGAGAGTGCTCTGATCAGGATACTGCAATGAGATTTACTTAAAGTTAATAAGTAACTCTATATGATAGGAGATGGTTTTTCTAGAAATAATTTTGTTTGGCGACAAGTGTCTAACTCTTTCCAGTATCGTTTATGCTGGTTAGAGGACCAAGTTTGAATTTGGTTTCTGAACCAACATGGCGATATTGGGACAGCATGCTCTGGTCCGCAAAATTCCTTTTCCGATCCATCTCTGGCGAATTCGTCTGCGCACTCGTTTCCAAAAATTTCCTCATGTCCGGGTACCCATAGAAGGTTTAATCCATTGCCTTCAGCAAGTACTTCAATTGCTTTCCGGCATGCGATTACCAGTTTTGATCTTGAACTGGAAGCACTGAGTGATTTGATAGCCGCTTGGCTATCTGAACACAAATTTCTTTTGAAGTGCAATTTGCATGTAAGTTGCACTCCATACATAATAGCATATATCCTGAAAGACTGTACAATATTTACCTAGAGGTTGAGCATGTTCTATGTTCAACTCGTGACAGTAAATTCCTGCACCTGCACGGCCTTTTGATAATGAACCGTCAGTATAGAATACAATATGAGAGGACATTTGGTCCTCTACGACACCTGATAACCATTCTTGAGGAGAAGGAAATTTGACTTTAAACCCCATGTAGGGAAAACTACTCGAGAGTGTTAAATCGTTTGGCGCTAGATTAAACTTGTTAAATCTAACTAATTCAGGCCACACATTTGTATGACTCGATGACCTTTCGATATTTCCTGACATCCAGAGACCAACTGCCTGTAGACGAAAAGCACATGAGAAGTAGGAGTTGTAGTGGACGATCCGGACATCCCTAAGTGACACATTCTTTGAAGGTGATTTAGTTTTGTCCGAACTGTTCCTTTTCCTTTCTGCCACCACACTAGACACCCATAGGCCAGAATTGGTCTTACTATTGTGGAGTAAATCCAGTGAATATGTTTGGGTTTGAGTCCGCAGTTTTTCCAGATTGCACGTCTGCATTGTCCGACCGAAGGCCATGCATGCTTTTTTGATTCTGGATTCGATGTGATCTGATCAGTTTAATTTGGAGTCAAGAAAGACACCCAAATATTTAACTTGATCAGACATAGGGATTTCGGAACCATAAAACAGCAGAGTGCGCACCCCGCGGGTGATACGTTTTAAGTAAATAAAAAAATTTTAGTTTTTAGATGATTCACTGAAAGTTCTACATGAGAACACCATCGTTCAACAGAGCGCAGAGCTTGTTGCATTATATCAAATAATGTGCTTGTGCACAACCCTTTTACCAGCAAAAGATAATCATCTGCGAATCCATCATGGAGAAAAAAGACGGTAGTTGTTCCAATTATTTCAGCTTGTTATACCAATAATCGAAATGCAGTTGATTTTTTCGCATTCAACTGCTTTTATAATAGATTCAACTACAAACTTCTAATTGTCCTTACGCAATCAACTATCAATATAATGCGTTCAACTGTATGATTTATTTTATGCATTCAACTATAAATACAATAGATTCAACTACAAACTGCTGATTGACCTTCCCAAGTAACAATTTTAGCTTTATTATGGTCAGCAAAATATCGTTTGGACTATCGCATTAATCTTCATAAAAAGCTAAAGCGCATTCTATAACATCACCTGGACTCTAATAAAGCCAAAATCAGGCTATTTGGCCCTACCCTAGAAACGTCATCAAGACATATAATTGTTGGTCATCAATTTTGGTCACCAAAGCTTTTAAAAAGCTATTATAAAACATGTTAGAAATTTTTGTTTTTTTTTCGGTTCTGTCAGTTCTCGGAGTTTTTTTTTTTTTATTTTTCCCAGCAACCATAATGGTTGATGAATGATGATTGCATTATTCAGATATGATCTGGTAAAATTAATAGCTAAAAAAACCAATGTTTTAATCATATATTGAGCTTCTTTTCTACTGCCAGTCAAGATTTTAGGTAAAATGTATATGAAATAGTATCTTAAAATAAATGCGCCTCGTCAAATCTGATGGTCAATCATGATGGAATTGATGGAAAAAGGCCTGAAAATTTTTTTTCCAATGCTTGCATTGTGAATCCATCAACATGGCGTCATTTTGTACCCTTCGATTTTGCAACCAACATGGCGTGAGTCAATTCATAGTTTTATTATGGTTTAATGATGACCCCAAAAAAAGCTACGATTTGACGTTTCTCTCGCAAGCCAACCAATTACACGCTAAGGTTGAGTTCCTCATTTCTGAGTTGTTAATCATTAGTACAGTAAATGAGGACAGACTTTTTGAATGAAAAGGGATTGGTTTTGAATGACCCGTGGAATAAATCATGAGTTGAAGTCAAATTTCGTTGTCTGACGCCATCTTGAAATCCAAGATGGCGGCTTCCGCTGAACTTTAAAATGGTGTAAATGACTTGAAATCGCATGAAACCCCAACAAAATGGGTATCGGGTGAAAGGGCTTAACGAGTAGAAGTTGAATTTCGCTATCAGACGCCATCTTGAAATCCAAGATGGCGGCATCCGCTCAACTTTTAATGCTTAATGCTGACAAAAAGTCGCATTAAACCGCCACTATACGGGTATTGGGTGAAAGGGCTAAACTAGAAGTCGATTTTTTTCTTTCCGACGCCATCTTGAAATCCAAGATGGCAGCTTCCACTGAATTTAAAATACTGTTAATCAATGAAAATCGCTTGAACACAACTTTTTTCACGTAATACTACATTAAAACTACTATTTTAAGACAATTTAGATCATTTTAAATCACTTTTATTATTTTTTCATTATGTTTCTAATGCATTTAGCACTTTTCTTGTTTTGTTTATAGTTTTTGTTTTTTTTGCCATTTATGTAATTCTATTATTCCTATCATGCTATTATGTTTAAATTGTATTGGTCTTATTCTAGCGAAAACTATAAGGTTATGTTGTTTCTGTTAACCGTCTGATTTAGGCACATGTGCCAAATTCGATGTTGCCAAAATCGAATGTTGCCAAAAACGAACGGGGTCTGTATTGTGGTGGGATTTGGGAGTTTCATGCTGTTTTCATTCATTTACAGTATTTTTAAGTTCAGCTGAAGCCACCATCTTGGATTTCAAGATAGCGTCAGAATGCAAAAATAAACTTTTTATAGCTTATCCCAATTGACAAACACCCATATTTTGGAGGTTGCATGCGATATTCAATGATTTAGAGCATTTATAAAGTTTATAGAAAGCTGCCATCTTGGATTTCAAGATGGCGTAAGATAGCAATATTCGACTTCTACTCGTTAAGTCCTTCCACCCACTACCACCTGGGTTTCATGTCACTTTAAGTCATTTACTACATTTTAAAGTTTAGCGGAAGCCGCCATCTTGGATTTCAAGATGGCGTCAGATAGCGAAATTCAACTTCTACCGGTTGATTTCTTTCAACTTATACCCCTATAATATAGGTTTAATGCGATTTTCAGTCATTTACAGTATTTTCAAGTTGAGTGGTAGCCGCCATCTTGGATTTAAGATGGCGACGGGCAACGAAATTTGACTTCTACTCTTATTCTACTCTCTTATTACTTTCACCTAATAACCATATTGTGAAGGTTTCACGATATTTTCAGTAATTTACAGCTTTGAAAATAAAAGCGGAAGCCGCCATCTTGAATTAATGATGGCGTCAAGCAACAATTTTTTTCCTACTATTTGGGCCCTTTCACTCAATACTCATATTGTAAAGATATTCATACCACTTTCGGTGATTTCAAGTTTTCAAAGATGTATTTTTTTAATTTTAACTCAAAACCAACACGCATAACTTACCAAAAATGTGTAAAAATGGGAGTTCCAATTCAAATATGTGCTATCTAATCTGAGCGTGTCCTGTTTTGAAATCTTGATCGAGAACTGTCACTAAGTTTTATGGCGGTTTAATAATCATGCACTGAGTGCTATTATAAAACATGCAAAAGAAAGCTTGAAGCAAACTTCTAGGTTTGTGTTTTATTATAGTTTAGAAAAAGCATTCACAACTCTTTCAAAATAACTAAAACAGCATGTTTAATAAAAGTTTTATTAGCGTTTTCAAAACCATCTGAAAACATATGGTCGAAAAAAAATTATAAGCATTCTGCATGACCATAATAAAACCGCCATAAAACGAGCTGCACAAAAAAATGCCATAATTAAACCATGATAAAACTTCCTAATGCTAGTTGGCATAATCTGTGTTACTTGGGTTATGCAATCAACTATGAATATAATAGATTCAATTGTAATGGTATAATTGATTCAATTGTAATGGTATAATTGATTCAACTGTAGATATGATAAATTCAACTACAATTGTATGATTG
Source organism: Uranotaenia lowii (assembly GCF_029784155.1). Classification (NCBI taxonomy): domain Eukaryota; kingdom Metazoa; phylum Arthropoda; class Insecta; order Diptera; family Culicidae; genus Uranotaenia; species Uranotaenia lowii. The sequence continues at coordinate 271,210,547 of NC_073692.1, forward strand.
ACTATAGGCATTCAACTATAAATATAATAGATTCAACTGTAGTGGTATAATTGATTCAACTGTAAATATGATAGATTCAACTGTAGTGGTATAATTGATTCAATTGTAAATATGATAGATTGAACTACAAATGTATGATTGATTCTAGGTTTTTAATCATAAATATAGTAAATGAAACTTGATTGTTATGATAGATTCTAGAATCTAGAATTTACAATAAATATATTTGGTTTAACTGGCATCAATGTTTAGATTTTTCTCTTGCCGCCATTTCAGTTATTTGCATTCGCGGCGGGAGGTGACAAATTTTTTTTTTTGCCGTACCAGAAATGCATCTTGCAGATTCGGATACGGGTGGTAATTAATATTAAACGTTAAAATGTTTTTGTCCAAAATCATCCGAATTGTTGTAATTTCAGGTAACATGCGGGAAGCAGACGGAAGAAATACTGGAGCAGCTAGAGGTTCAAGAATGATTTCTCCGGAACAAAATTCCTCTTCATCGACTTCTGAATCGTCAGCTCCGGCCATCATCGGAACAACCACAGACTACTCGCCGAACCCAAAGCCACCGCTAGCACTCGAAAAGGATACGAACAGCACAGCCAGCAGCTACATTCCAGCATTCACAGTTACTGTACTCGAGAATTCCCAGCCCTCTCAGCTGACTTCGATTTGCCCATCTGTTGGCCCCGTAGAATCAACCGTGACTGCAACCGTTCATCAAGCTTCGCTACCGGCTGCGGCCATCATTATTGGAAGGCAAGTTTCCGGTAGTTCTACCGAAGGCAACATGCCATACAGTGGCAACGGGGGATCCGGTTTCCGTAGCTCCTTTAATGGACGCGTTCCATTCGCTCGTATGCTTTCCAGCAACCCTAGCAGTGATCGGCGCTCCGGGAATGCCGGTGCTGAAATCTATCCTATTTCGGCATCTTCGTCGATTGCCAGCTAGTGGATCCAAAATAATCCAACTGAAGAAGAAGGTTTTGGTGCAGCTCGCGCTTCGGTGATTTTAACTACCATCACCATCATCATCAATTCCAGAATCACCAGCCACGGTTCTCGAATAATCATGGTTATGATGGTAATTTTATGGAGGTGATGGAGGTTTAAGTTTGTTTACATATTAAAATGATAAATTTATTTTAAGAAATACAATGTTCCTACTCTTGCTAGCTTTTATTTCGGAACCAAAATTAAAGGTTCTGAGCCTAGTAAAAACCTATAAAACTTCCGAAATCTAACTTTTTTTAATTGTATACATGAAATAAATCATATAAAATAAACTTTTAATTCTATAATACACAATAATTGAATCGACTACAAATATAATTGAATCAACTGTTTTTGTATAATTAAATTTACTATATATATAATTGAATCAATCATACAATCAAAGTTGAATCTATCATATTAATGGTAGAATGAAGAAATTCAATCATACATATGTAGTAGAATCTATTATATTTATAGTTGAGTGCGCAAAATCAATCATATCGGTATAATTGAATCTATTATATGCATTGTTGGACACAAAAAAACAATCCGAAAATCAATTGTATATATAATTGAAAGTTTGATATTTATAGTTAGCCGAGAATTAATCAGAAATATGATTGAATAAAAGTGGGTTATTGTTAAAAATACTATACTTTTTTCTCCGTGATAGGTTGGTATTTCACGGTCATTGAGTTTTCTCAACAAGCCGTCTGCAACTAGGTTCCACAAAAGAGGTGATAGTACACCTCCCTGTGGGCAACCACGTGTGCTAACTTTTGTAATTGAAGCCTGTCTTAAAGACGACTGAAGATTCCTGTTACTTTGCATTGCGCTTATCCAGTTAGTTATAACAATAGGCACTCCATGAAGTAGTGCCGCATCCATTATTGATGTAAACGAGACATCATCAAATGCTCCTTCTATGTCTAGGAATGCTCCTAGACATGATCCTAGGTTCTAGAAAATTGCATGAAACCAAATGAAACTCAACTATTTGCATAGTTAGCGTGATGCTTTTCCCGATTATCAGCGTAAGTAACAAGAAAGGGTCGAAAAAAAAAACTCTAAATTGAATTAAAAGTTATAACATGTTTCTGTTCAGATTTTGAAAATCGAGAGAAAAGGTAAAGAAGGCAAAGTCCTGAGAAAAAAGAAAAAAAAAGATCTAGAAACAGAAAGCGATACCACAACGGAGTGTAACAGTTCAACAGAACAAAAAAAAAACACCACGGTCTTATTCATTCAAAAATTGTTTATTTTTGTTTTGGCACAACTCAATTCGGCCTTTCACAGGTGGTCGCAAATCTCCAACTGTGTCATTATTGCACTCAATTACGCAACATCACCACATACCTAAGTAATACTCTTGTCCAGGAAGCTGTCTGAAGCCCGCCTTGGCGTAGGTTTAGTTGTCCAGAGATTTTTTTTTTTGCCGTAGGGTTTTGCTTATCGTTGCAATTTTGAGTCACTACCTTCTTACGGCGTGTTCGTAAATTGATTTTTTCTATCGAAGTGATTCTTTTTATCGATGCTGGCGTTCGTAAATTAAACAAACTGCATGGAAAAGCATTGGAAGGTGATTTGACATTGTCGTACTTGATGTCGAATTTTCGCGTTTTCGCACAATTTCATCCACAGACATGACACACAACTTACTTACGCAAAACTCGTCAAATGAGTGACCGTTTTTTCAATCCACACGCTCAACTTGTTTTGAGTACAAAACCTGTAGATTTTATTCATCTGACAGCATTACGCTTGTTCATTTGTAACCATCATCATGTATTCACCACATTATCACCCGCCTCTACTCTATCTTTTCAAATGTTCAGTTTCAACAAAATTCTAATAGTTATTTCTTTCAACCAAATCAGATGTACGTTCATGTATCGATTTAGTTGAGAGAATGAAAAATGTTTTTTTTACATGATGAATGGATATAGCGATAGTTTTTTTTTTTTGGTTGGGCATCTTCTCTCTTATTTATGTTCTCTGATACCTTTTTGTAAATCGTTTTTTTCTTTTGTTTTCTTAAATAATTATTTTTATATCTTGTTCTTTAGCCTTTTAAGTTAATAAGTCTTTCTACACTTTCTGTTTTCCGTTTTCCCTTTTTCATTGCTTCTCTCTCTTTCTCATTCTATTCATTACCAGTTATTATTCCTATACAGTTCTTTCACAAGATTGTAAATTTCGTTATCTTTTAAATGACGGCTTAGTAAATCAATTCCAAATTAGTGAAGTGCAATGCACTCCGCAATATGGAGTCTTTCAATCATTAATTAATCAAGTTTTTATTCGAAATATTTTATTTTACACTAATCCCTCATTGATAGTTATCATATAAAATATTTTTTCCATTATTGATCATCTTCTCTTCATAATTTAACTTTATGTCATTCTCTTCATGTTTTCTGTTTTATATTACCAATTCTTATGCCCTATTTTTCTTCATTTTTTCTTTTATTATTTTTCAATCCGAGTTTTCATCAAATCATGCCTTTTATTTTCAAGTTTTTCATCGAAAAACACAAAATTATCCGAGGTTTTCATCGATTCGAATAAGAAGCTGATCGAGCCTTTTATCGAAAACTAATTAATATATAAATTTTTCATCTCGTAGCAGAACTGAGTCTTCACCAAAAACATATAATCTTGCTCTGAATTCAATTCGAGACTTTCGTCGAATCATGTTTATTTTTTTTACCAAAAAGAAACATACATATAAAAATCCGAGTCTTTCATCGGAAAATCGATCAAGCAGTTAATCGAGTCTTTCATCGACAACCAATAATTCCGAATCTTTCATCGGGTTTAACACTGAGTCTTTCATCAGTACCTAATTTTGCATAGAGCTCAATTTGAGTCTTTCATCGAATCCTGTTGATTTCTTTGCCAAAAAGAAACATACGTATAAAAATCCGAGTCTTTCATCGGAAAATCGATCAAACAGTTAATCGAGTCTTTCATCGACAACCAATAATTCCGAATCTTTCATCGGGTAAAACACTGAGTCTTTCATCAGTACCTTATTTTGCATAGAGCTCAATTCGAGTCTTTCATCGAATCATGCTAAAACATGCTACGAGTCTTTCATCGTGAAAGTTACATAATTATCGGAGTCTTTCATCCGTGAATCGATTAAAAGCCGATCGAGTCTTTCATCGAAATAATAGCTTTTAAAAGCACACATCTGATCCTTTCATCAGAAACACATCAATTTTCACAACACTTTGATAACAACGAAACCATTCACTTTTTTTCTCGCGATTTTCTTCCGTTCCTTTTTCGGTGAGCCTACTGACTGCGCCATTGTCGTACTTGATGTCGAATTTTCGCGTTTTCGCACAATTTCATCCACAGACATGACACACAACTTACTTACGCAAAACTCGTCAAATGAGTGACCGTTTTTTCAATCCACACGCTCAACTTGTTTTGAGTACAAAACCTGTAGATTTTATTCATCTGACAGCATTACGCTTGTTCATTTGTAACCATCATCATGTATTCACCACAGACATCTACCAAACAAATCGATGCATCACCCAAAAAATCAGTTTACGAACGCGCCGTTAATAGTCGTTAGTTCGGATCATTTTTTTAAGCTTCATGCTCGGTTGTAGACGATATTCCCAACTTATTAGTGACATCTCGAACGGAAAGATTGTGGTTGCGCTTGAAAACGCTAGCCACTCTTCTGTTCGCAACTGCGGCGCCCGGCTTTCGATTTCTCCCAGCTCCAGGCTTCCTAGTTGTCGACAAACGTTCCTCGAACACCTTCATTACATAGGTGACTGTTGATTTCAACGATTTACCAATTTCTTGTAATTTAGATTTTTACAACGCGTGTACAAAATTGCGATTCGTAGTACCTCTTGTTTGGATGCCATTTCGATAACTAATATCAAAATCCTAATAGAAGCATCATTCTGCAACTTTTGATCACTTTTTGAACCGAACACCCTTTAGTTATCGAACACTTCCTTTTGGCAATAGTAAAGTAGGTAGGTAAATACGATTCGTTCTAAATTTAGTCACCCATTCGTCTCGACATTTCAACTCTTTCGTAGAGGATACGTAAACAGCATCAGTTTGGTTGGCCTGAATTGTGTGCTGCCAAGTATACTTAGGTAGGTAGGCAGATAGGTATGCAGAGCATTTTACGACAGTTTTCGACCGGCATATTCTTGGAGGAGGAACCAACAACCAATCGTTGAAGAAAGTGTCCCGACCACACCTCCCAGAATCTGAGGTTGAATCGCTGATTTTGGTGTGAAAGGAGACGTGAAAGGTTTTGCGGGGCGTAGAAGAGGCAGGAAATTTTCCCATCAGCTGTTTTTCCTCTGCGTATTTTTTTTCGCTCTAGCGTATTGCCCGAACCTAGTACAATGAACCGCAGCGTTATCGAATCGTAGCTTGGCTCCTCACTTTCCTTTCTGGTTTTACACTTCCGTTTAGTTCCTCTGCGTAAATAACTTGAGCAAAGCTTTGGCCTAGGTAATGTAATGTGAATGGTATTTGCATATTTATTCACCAATTTTCACGTTTCCTTCGAGGGTTGAAAAGTGGAAAGTAGGCTATTCGTGGTTTGGTACATCGACCAAAATTTACGTCATTTGCATAGAGCACGTGCCGCAAGAAGAAATTGGACGTTAAGGCGAGTGAGACGAACTTCAACGGAAGAACGAAAGCTAAATCGTTTTAGAAATCTTTGGATCATCTCACTTTAGTTATAATCTGCAATCTATTTTTTAGGATGTAGGTATGTATAATGTGATATTTTAATGTTTGTGTGAGATATACGTTAAAAAATCTTTTCATTTCTTTCAAGAAAGTAGTTTTGAAAAAAAGCTGTTATTGCTTCTGATTAATGAAAATCAACCATTTTTATTATCCCAATCCTCAAATAAAAAGAAAACAAATTCTAGGCCCAACTGATTTTTCGATCAACAAACACATTAATTTTGCTTGCCCAGAAAAAAGCTTACTTCAGTAACACAAACAGGCTATTCAACACATTTGCTAAAAGCAACTTTTAGGCAGCAGTGAAACTAAAACCACTAGTAGGGGAAAAGTTCATATAACGCCCCATGTTGCTAATACGCGCCACTCTTGTTTTGAAGAATCTGAAACATTTTAAGCCTGCAAAATATTACCAATTTGTTTTAAATGCTGTGATTGGTCATGGCAAGTATGAATTTTTCCTCAAAATGCCCCTGTATCGTGATAATTTCACAGTTTAGGTTTTTCTTCATTTTGATCTAAATTTTAAAACACTTTTAATAAGGTGTCACCAAGCAGAGAAAAACGAATAAGACAATATTTTCTGACACATCGATAGAGGAGAGTCTAAATTTTGATTTTATGCTAAAAAATCATACTGAACTCGCTAAGGTATGCTTTTCATGGGTATGTTCTATCACGGCCCATGCGCTCTTTATAACGCGCCAATCGTAGTAGGCTGAAAATAGCATTAATTTTTTAAAAAGGCCAATTTTCATTGAAAATGAACAAAAAGTCTAAAACCATATTTTGAGCGTTAATTCAGCCCAAAAAATCTATTTTTCATTTTTTGTTTAATTTCTATTAGTCCATTTTGATTTTCTTTTCAGTCAAAGTGTCTGTAAGTATTGGTGTGTTTTCGGTCTTCGGCTGCTCTCGGGTGTGTTCGGCTGCTAGGCGCGTATTGAATACACAGCGGCGCGTATTCGCAACACAGTTTTGTTCTGTGGCTTTGAATATGGTTTTTAAAAATCAAGTTTTTGAAGAAACTATAGCAATTTGAGTAATAAAAAATCATAGGAATTTGTAGAAAACACTTTTCTTCAACGATTACACCCATTTTTAACACAATTTTTTGTTGAAAAACGCAGGTTTCAGTGGTGGAATAGAGTTATCTTTATTCATGTTTCGTCTATGAGGTCACTAGATTACAACTATATTAATTAGCGATAGCTAATTGTCACTTCCACATCTTATAATCCCTAACCGGGAAAGTACTCATTTCTCAATGAGTACTTTGATATTCTTACCCAGAATATCTGGCAACACTGTTGTGTTACCACGAACCCAATTTATGTTGTCTCGCTTGACCGTGTGATGATGTAAACATTTATACCGTGTTTACCATCATCAGCTGTCATCTTCAATCATCACCGCTATTGTTTCAATTGCGAATTGACTCAAAGCATGCGGAACCAAAACAAACTGTTTTGGTTCTGCTCGTGGGAGCAGAAGTTGCTGCTTGCTGTTCCCAAGGAAAACCGTAAGTTTCAACACCTCCCCTCAATTCGCAGATTGAGAATGCTGAACAGCTTCGCGTGCCTCGCCCTTGATAACGCCTTCGTGAATGCATCTGCTGGCTGATCCTCAGTAGAGATGTGTCGCAAAGATAGCTGACCGCTTCTTATGATGTCTCTGATGAAAGCATACTTCACATCCAGATGCTTCATCCGCTGATGAGTCCGCGCCTCTTCCAAATACTGGATGCAAGGGATGTTGTCCTCCATTAACTTGAAAGGAGTGCTAACCACACCCAATTCACCAAGGAAGTTTGTTAACCACAAACTTTCCTTGACCGCATGGCAAAGGGCTCATATCTCAGCTTCGGTCGATGACAGACTGACCGTCTGCTGACGTTTCGTTGACCACGAAATAAGATTTCCGAAGATCATGTAAGCGTAACCTGATACAGATCTTCGATCATCGGAGTCGTTGGCAAAATCTGCATCAGCAAATCCGATGAGTGGTTCTAATTTTGCGTTTCTGCGGTATACCAACGCCATATCGGTCATACGTCGATGGTATCGCAGAATACGCTGCAGGCCTCGCCTGGTATTTACTTAGTGCGCTAACCGCAGCACAGATATCTGGTCTCGAAGATGTCGCCAGATATTGTAGACAACCGATCAATTCTTTGTACGGTTGTTCGGTGATAACCTCACCATCGTTCAGCTTCGTCCAGTGAACGTTCATGCCACGAAACCTGTGACCTAGAGTTCACTGGACCTACAGCCAACCACCTCCCATGCCGCGTATTTCTCCAGGGCTTTTTCGATAGCTGTCTTACAGAAGACCCATGTGTACGAAACATAGAATGGGTTTCCTGTAACATGGGTTAAGCTGACCGCTTCCCAAATCTCGCTCTCATCTAGGGCTGCTCGATAGCTGCTTAGTACGCTAACCGCAGCACTGATGTTCGGCCTCGAAAACAGCAAACAACCGATCAAATCGTAGAACGGCTGCTCAGTGATAACCTCACTTCGTTCAGCCCGAATCTCGTTCTCTTTCATGGCTACGGTGGTCTTCCGGAAAAAAGAGTCCCTTTTGCCCTCGAGCTTACTGACGATTCGAAGTTGCTCTTCCTCATCATCAGCTGCTACGTTAGCCACGTAGCGTTGATTAGCTTCTCCTCTTCGCTGACTGCGTCTCTGGGCCGATTCGGGATTGACGGAATCTTGATCATCATCGTCATCTTCGCCATCGCTACTCTCGTAGTCGCTCTCGTCTCGCGCCATATGCTGACTGGCACCGGAACCGATGATTCGTTGATTCCGGTGGCTGATAACCCCAGCACGCGAACGAAAAGCATATTGCTTTCTCGAACGTTGTTTTCTGGTAACCCCAGATAAAAAACCTCTTGCCGTTTTCTTCGCGTTCCCTCTCAAAGCCTTCATTTTGCGATGACTTCGAGAATCTGCACTCTCGGCAGGAATCCGCAGAAAGAACTGGTTGACTTCGCTAGCGACTAACCGTCGCTGAAACCACCTCCTTCGAAGCACCCGAAACATTAACCATCCGCCGGAAACAAGCTTGCGCATACTAACCGCAGCGCAGCTACTAAGCACGAGAATAATCGTCTCGACTTGCAGCTTCATGGCTTTCCGCTCCGTTGCTTTAACGCTTCGAGCGCTCCTTAAAACCGGAGGGCAACGTTCAGCTGCATGCGACCCATCTGGATCGAATATAGTGCTGAAGTATTTGGCAACTAACCGTCGCCCAAAACATCTCCGCCAAAGCCACAGAAAAATCCTTCTGTAAGCTTGGATAAGCTCACGCGTACTGATCGCAGCGTAGCTCCATATCACGAGAGTAACCCTCTCGGCAAACAGCTTCTTCCAATCTCCGATACGGGCTAATCCTCCATCTGGAGCATTCGGACCTGACCAATCCTGGTTACAGATCCCGAGAGTCCTCCTCCCGGCCGTCGGAAATAAACTCACGCTGCTTACCGCAGCGCGGTTTGTGTCGGCATCGAGAGTAACCCTCTCGGAACCCGACTTCCATGCCTCGAACTTCATTGGCACCTTCTGGCTGACCTGGAGTATCTCCTGGCCTCTGCACTGCCGATTCTCTACGCTGGTGATCCTCTGCGCTTGGATCAGTTCAAAACTTCTGACCACAGCGCACAACAAGGGCACGAGAGTAACCCTCTCGGCTATTAGCACCACCCAATTAATCCGGCTTGCTGCTGCAGCTGGACCTTTCCTCCCCTGCGCAGCCCAATTGCGGATCCTGAAACTCCTCCTTGCCGTCGGAAATGAAACCATGCTGCTAACCGCAGCGCGGTTCGTGTCGGCATCGAGAGTTACCTTCTCGGAACCCGACTTCCCGGCTTCGAACTTCAGTGGCACCTTCTGGCTGACCTGAAGCATCTCGTGGCCTCTGCGCTGACGATCCTCTGCGCTGGTGGTTTTCTGCGATTGGATCAGCTCATAACTGCTGACCACAGCGCACAACCACAGCACGAGAGTAACCCTCTCGGCTATCAGCTCCACCCAATGTTTCCGGGGTGGATATATCGACCTTCGCGCTGTACCATCTCGGTTGCGGATCCTGGGACTCCTCCCGGCCGTCGGTCGTGAGCTCACGCTTGCTAACCGCAACGTGGCTCGTGACGGCATCGAGAGTAACCCTCTCAATCCGCGAACCTCCCCGGGCTCTGGCGATACCTCCTGGCTGGCCGTGGACTCTTGGCTGCCTGGTCTCTGCCCTGGCTGGTCCATCTCCGCTGGCTCGGGGACCCTAGGTTGGCTCGTCTCGGCGCTGGTTGGTCCAACATCAGCTGGCTGGCCCTCTTCGGTGGTCCTCTGGCTGGTGGCTGGCTCCTCGACCTGGCTGGTCCTACTGCGCTGGCTGCTGAAGCACTTGCTAACCGCAAGTCTGGTAAACTTGAGAGTACCCCTCTCACTAACTCGTATTTCCAAAAATCCAGACGTATCTGGGCCCATAACCTGTTGAAAAACGCAGGTTTCAGTGGTGGAATAGAGTTATCT